>NC_090948.1:2482500-2485000 GCF_040807025.1 Struthio camelus | reverse complement strand
TTTAATCGCTGCAATATGTAAGCTGCCCCCTCATATTTTATCTCCTAACCAGGACCGTGCAGTGAACCTGCCTGCAGCAGCTTGGGCCGCAGCGGCAGGTCGCTGCACGGCCAGGCGCCCGCGAGCCCGGCGGCGCCGGCACGGGTGCAAAAGGGGCTTCAAAGCTCCTTAAGGCGAAGCCCGCTTCGGCCCGAGCAGGCGCTTTCCCAGGCAGCGGGGCGCCAAGGCCGGGGCGCGCGCCGCGGGGCCGCCGTGCCGTGCCGTGCCGTGCCGTGCCGTGCCGTTCCCGCCGGCGGCACGTGCCGTGCTTCGGCACGCCGGCCGCCATCCGGTTTGGCAAACGGCGCGAAGGCCCTTGCGGCTCTCCCAGGCTTACGCGGCCGGACGGCGTTTCTTCATGTCACCTTTTTTTTTTTTTTTTGGAGGGGAAATTACCCACCGAGAGCCGGACCCTCATTTACGGGAGCCCCCGCTGCGCTGGGAAATCAAAGCCCCCAGTCTCCCGGGCGGCCCCATCCCCGGAAAAGGCCGGGCCAGGCGCAGCGGGCGAGACCGCGGCGTCCCGCCGGCCCGAGCCCCCCGCCCGGGCCAAGCGCCCCGCTCCGCTTCTTCTCCTAATAAAAGTTTCTCGGCTCGGCCGTAAAGTTGTCACTTTAAAGGCAGGTTATGAAAAACAACGGCCGGTGCGTCAGCATGTTGGGTGAATATATATATATATATATAAAGGGGGGGGGTGTTTGGGGTGGTGGGGAGGGGGCAGGTAATAAAAGGTATTCTGGGATTAAGCCGGGGGGAGCCGTTCAGCAGGGTCCGGGCCCCGGATTTTGGGGCCGGGTGGCCGGCATGCCGCGCGGAGAGCTGGGGGGGAAAAAAAAAAAAAAAGAAAAGAAAAAAAGGAAGGAAAAGCAAAATCACGCGGGATTCCTGCGCGCGGGGGAGCGCCTCGTCCAGCGCGGTCGGTTTCTGGCTCGTGCAGGAAGGCGACCCGCTCCCGCGGCCTTCGGGGCCGCTTTCCCGCCCGGAGCTCTGCAGGCTGCAAAACCGCCGTCGGGGCCGGCGCGACCCTCGGCACGGTATCCCAAGCAGCGCCGTAAAACCTGCGAGCCCTACGAAGGGGCAGAAAAGTTCAAACGTTAACCGAGTTAACATAAAAATTGCTAGAAAACACAGGAATAGTAATTTGGGGATAAGAAAGGAGGGAGAATTCGTGTTTTAAGGGCAAGCGATCTGGAAATAGATGTTTGTCTTGGACATTTGCAGGGAAGTGACATCATCCAGGACGTCTTTTGGGATATTAGTTCTGCATTTTTCAGCCCAGATTCTGGCACTAAAGTTGGCAAAATTAGACCATTTTGTTAAACTGATCTCCTAGCCGCCCACCTCCACCACACATTACAGCACACCTATGACATGACCCAAGAACAATGGGTGAAAAATGGGCTATAAAAACATGAATGGCCTGCTTCATATAAAGCAGATTTTATAGTGCAGGTGTGCCTTCATTTATCGATACTGTAAAGCAGTGAGATCATACTAGCAGTAAAACACAGCATTTGTAAAACAACAACAAAAAAATTCTATTAATTAAAAATGTAATGGCACAGATAAAAACTCAACAGGGTGTTTTATAAATATATTTGATATTTTGTCATCAGATGCTTTACATCATCTCACACAGAATTCAACCAGGTCTAAGAAGGATATCTGGAGAGAAGAAAAATAAAAAAAAAAAACTTAATTGAACTGTAAAACTATATACCACATTTAGGCAAAACCAGGCACGTAAAAATATCTATTTAATAAGTGCCGTTTAAGTTGTTAAAGCTGGGTTTGCTTTTTTTTTTTTTTTCTCCCCCCCTTCACCCATTAGGATATGAATGGGAAAAATTATGAATAGGAAATCCTGCTGGAGTTTTTATTGCCTATTTCCTTTCGGGAAGATGGCATTGTTCCTCTTTTAAAAAAGGGAAGGGGCGTAAAATAAGCCTAGGCATCTGACAGACATCCTTCAGCGCTGGAGCTGCGGCGGCGTGCTGCTGTGCAGCGGTGTTAGGCGAAGGGCAAGCCTGCTCTATTTTTAAGCAGGGCTGCGCTGCCGTGGACGCTGCGTTTCCCTCGAAGGGGGCCGTGGCACAGTGTTGTTTTGATAAAGGGAGATTTTTGTTCTCTTCTATTTAGGCACCTCTTTTTCTTTTTTTTTTTTTTCCCCTCCTTGCAAGGGGAGAGGAGAGAGAGAGGGATTTTTGCTTTTGGGGGTTTTTTGTTGTTGTTGTTTTTCTTTTTTTTCCCTCGAGCTCGCTCCAGGACGGAGAATAAAATGTTGCTCCCCGCATCCTCGGCGTCTGCAGAAATTCCCGCGTGAGCAGCCGGGCTCCGGGAAACCCACCTGTCGAGCCACCCTTTAAAGAGCCGTTCTATCCCCGACTTGGTTTTTTGAATGGAAAACAAACAAACAAACAAATCTGCCAAATTTCCTAAGCAAAGGTCTCACCCTACCAGC
>NC_090948.1:2367500-2475000 GCF_040807025.1 Struthio camelus | reverse complement strand
CCCCAGTTATTCTGACTCTCCTTGGAATTAGGAGCTCTTCTTTTTATTTCTCGCTATTAATGTTTAGAAACTATGAAGATGTGTGATTAATGCAGGTAGTCTGACTTTGATATAGGACAAAGTAGCATTAATTGTATGATATAGATTATTTTTAAAACAACTACATTGTCTTCATCTTGCATAATTATCTCTTTGTTGCTGTTAATCAGGATTTCCCAAAGTGGCACACAATAAAAGCACTAAAGTTTATGTCAGCAAATCCAAATCTGGAATGAAATCTATCTGTACCATCAGGTGCCCATTAAGCTCATGGAATAGCACATTAAAGACAGTACAGACTATTTTCTATTACAGTAACACCGCACTATTTTCTATTACAGTAACACTGCAAAAAGGAAAAATCGGGACTCCTAGGCCCCGAATACATGCACATGAAAAGACAGTTCCTGCCCCATCCATTACAGCCTATTTTCATAAATGTACAGAGGGGAAAAGAAATAAAGCATTCACCCAAGCCCTCCACATTTTTGACCAGTGCGCCTGCAATTTATCACCATATCCCGCTATCGTGAAAACATATTCAAGATTTTTCTCATTGAGAGTGAAGTTTAGCCAACAGCACTGTTACACGTTTCTCTGCGATCGAGTAGACATTTTAAAATGAAGAACTTGGGCTATACGTCACGTCCTTCCACCCAGGCATCTGCTGCTGGTTGTTAGCAGCATCATGCAGTACTTTTGTGATAACATATCTCACGTCAGCCTAGTGGCAATGAAAGGTCACTGCCTCAGTTTCACATGTGAGCAAGAAATGGCATGAAAATGGAGCAGAGAGGACCTGGATGGGGGCAAAGCCAAGTGAAGGAATGGAGAAAACCACCAAACAATTCAGGGAGCCGGAGAAGGTACCGTTCTGGTCCCACTGACCAAGACTTGCCAGCTGCCCCAAGGGCACGAACCATTTCCTAGAAGAAGAATAAAGATCGGGACGCACAAGTCCAAGTGGACTCATCTGGGGTTGATGTGCAGGATATGTGCAGGATATGGCAAAACATTGGCCCCCAGCTCCACTTACTGTCCTCATGATGGAGCTAGGTGAGATTTCTTTCCAAGAAGCACATTTCAAGGAGGTAGAGGCACAGACTTTTTCTTTCTTTGAGTTTTTCTTTCTCCCTTGCCTTCCCCCCTACTTTTTCCTTTTTTTCTCCCTTTCTTTCTCTTTCTTTCTTTTTAAGAAAAGATAAATAGAATGACAAGAGAGACAAAGGGATGGGCCCACCATGCCACCCATCTTCCCAACAGCTGCCTGGCTTTGCAATACGCTGCTGATGGGGAGGAAAGAGGATTTGCAATAGCATTTCCATCACCTTGGCAAAACAAACCCACTGCAAACACCAGGCTCCACTTTCACAGACTCTTCATGTGAGATGAGGAGAAGCGGAGCCAATGTGTCCCATGCTGTGCCTGGAGACGTTGTAAGGGCATGCCACAGCAGAGTGAAGGCAGGACGCAGGGAAGTAAGAGGGATAATACTGAGCACTTATGTTCAAAGCACTGTACAAATATTAACTAATTAATCCTCAAAGCCCGCTCTGGAGTAGATAAGCAAGTGTTATTATCCCATTCTTGACAGAGACTCTGAGGCGGCAAGGTTAAGTGCCATGTCCAAGGCTGCAGAGCAAGGCTTCAGGAGATGTTTTAAAGGACATAAATGTTCCCGAAGCCCAGCAGTGTGCTTACTCCACAAGCGTGACCCATGCTGGTAGTCAGTCAACAGCAGGTAACAGTGAAAAGGCTCTGAAGAGAAGCCACCATCCTTGAGAAAGCCTCACACACTTCTGCAATCATCTTACAGTATTACTCTTTATGCTCCCAGTCTGGAGCAGTCTCAATTTGGCCAAAGAGGAGTTGGTGAAAAACCAGGAGGAAAAGGGTCAAATGTTGCATATACTGTTTTGCTCACACTTGCCTGCACAGTCGATCCCAACAAGGGTTAGATCCCTGATGACCAGATACCAAGGACTCCAAACAGTTCCTGTGATGATAGCTCTGGTTCTCTGCAAAAGGAAGGTATTTTACAGCCTTTTCCAGGCTGCAGGCAAGGAACTGCATAACTCCTGGAGCGCTACAACCACTCCCATCACCATGTCTCCTTGCTGTCACCCTGAGTGCACCCAGTTCCCACTGCGATACTGTGAAAGTAATGGCAACTGCTCGCTTAAAGATAAACCGTGAAGAAAAAAACAAATAAAATGGAGTTAATAACAAATTCAGAATGAGACTAAATCTGCTTCATCCACCATGCTTTCAGAGGCTGTGGCCCCAAAAGAGGGAGCTCCACCATTTTGTAAAGTAAGAAAGAGAGCTGTGTTTCTCATGAAATCCCAACTATCTTGTGCATGCTTCCCAGCAGAAAATCAATTCTTGAATGTTTTCCATCTGAAATGAAAGAGGAAGAAGGGGTCTTTCTGGAACCTGACCCAGAAACTAAGTAACAATGGATCAAGGAACTCAAGTTTGACCCACTCCCCTTGCAAAAGGCTTGCATTGGAAATGTTTCAGGTTTTGGCCAATCATCTCTCAAAAGCAAGGAAGATTCAGAAAAAAGTGTATATAAAAGGGAGGTTAGAAATATGCAGCCAGGAAAACACGTTTCTTACAAAAAAGAGTTTATAGGTCAAAAGTGTTTATTGTTCAAAATATGGATTAGAGTGGGATTTCAGTGTATTCTGGAGTGGGCTTGGGGGAGGAAACAAGAAAAAGAATTGCCTGTGGTCTGTATTTTTTGCTCCAGTTCCTGTACTGACAGCAAAGGACCTTTGATTGTAAGATGAATTGTGGAGCAGGAGCTGCTGCTCTGTTTTTGGACGTTGGTATTTTCACCAGCGCTTTTGACTTAAGGGAGCACTTTCAGAGACTAGAATAGAGAGGTGGATGTGCAGCTCCCAGAAACAATAACAGGAACATTTGCCAATTAATCTATCACATACTGTAACACAATTTACCTTTTACCCTTCCAATTCTGAAGAGCCGCTATACAATTCAAATTTTAAGTTGTTACTGGATGCAGCAAAAATGAGAGGATATGGGGGGAAAAAAGCAACACATCAATAACAGAGACAATGATTCTAATTTCCTGTACTGGCTGCTATCCGTGACCTTGGAGGTGAATTGAGTCCATTCTCCTGCTGATGCTGGGCTGCTCCCTGCCTCCCCGCAGGATGTTCTCCAGCCCAGAAGCCACCTCAGGAGGCTGCACCACTCTCTGAGCTAGCACAGCCACCCTCTTTTTCCCAAATTTTTTAAATATCCACTTGCATAACCTCTTCGCAGATGGACGGATGTCATACGGCCACAAATGACAAAACCATAAAAAATCTTCTTGGTGGAAAACTTGAGAAGGGA
This sequence comes from Struthio camelus, assembly GCF_040807025.1. Lineage (NCBI taxonomy): Eukaryota > Metazoa > Chordata > Aves > Struthioniformes > Struthionidae > Struthio > Struthio camelus. The sequence continues at coordinate 2,471,595 of NC_090948.1, read as the reverse complement.
AGTCTTCTAAGCTATTATTTAACCCTATCCTTTCATTTTCTTTAAAAAGTAGGCAAAAAGTGATGTGTTTTTAAGTTTAACCAGCCATTTATAACTAATTACTGAAGATTATTAAGTACAGCTTTGGCTTAGGCATTTTATCCCTACCTTTTCTCTGTAGTATTCACCAAAATTTGGCTTCCTAAGAGGAACTAATTGAATTTCACGGTTTCCACATTACTTGCACACTCTTTTTAATCCCCAGCTCTATTTTTCCCTTTACAGATTGTCCCAGAAGAAAGTCAAAACATTAACTTTGCATTCATCACATAAATAAGGTTTTGTTTTTAGTTTTTTTTTTTGTTTTTAATTCTATCTACAGGCACACACACACATGCGGTTGGATTCTTTTGTAACTCTTCAATGCACTGCTGTAACTTCATTAAATCAGCAGCAACAAATGCAGACCAATGCAAGGTGCTCTGCTGGTGTTTATGGATAAGCACAGAGCAGAGATCCAGCCAGATATTTGCAAACTTCCAGGTAAATTGGCTTCCATCTAAATATTTGTCTTGTACAAGGAGCTGACGGGTCCAGACAATGTCTCCTTAGCTTCCCAGGTACTAGGGGAAACCCTGGATCCAATGAAGTCAATGGGAACTTGGCTTTGACATCAGCAGAATCCGTATCTCATCTTAGATTTGTCCCTCTGTAAGGACTTGGTACATAACTATTTTAGCACCTTGCATTGCCCGTGCAAAAGCTTGCCTGAGCAGGATGGCCAAGAAGTGGTGTAATATAACACAGCTAACCACATTACATTTTTAAAACACAGCGAGGGAAAGCACAGAATTGCTTTCCAGATATTGGAAGGAGAAATAAGGCAAGAAGGAATGTTCCAGGTAACGTTTTAGTGAACCTACGTTCAAGGCAAATATTCCAATCCGAGGCATTTTTAGCAAGTCACTGGAGCATGCTGCCTGAGCTTTACCACAACGCTTCCTACAGAAAGAGAGTGAGGAAGTTTGCCCAGACTTTGCATGGGGGCTGGGGAATGGAGATGACCTATTGAAAAGTTCAAGTAACAATTTCCAACATAACTGGAAACTTTTCCAATAATCTTCCTCTCTTCTGTTAACCACATCTTAAATACTGGAATAGCTACAAAGGGGTCTCCAAATATTATGAAAGCTATTAAAAAGCCATCTAGAGTTGGCTTTATTAGAAGTCTTGAGGATAAAAATGTTAAAAGAAACAACCCTCTCTTCAGTTGTATAAACTTTCAAAGGGTGTTTACTTGTGTCAGCATCTCAGTAGGTTCAGGAGACCACCGTCCTAGGACAAAACAAAGCTACTCCCTAAATTATGTGGCTATTCATGACAAAAAAAAGCAGGAGGATAACAGATCACTACAACTCAAACTGCAAAATCCACAAATGGAAGGAAAAGCTACTAACAAAAATATACTTGGTTTTTTTCTTGGGCAGCCTATGGGCCATTCTTGCGCAAGTTAGCTTTCCCAATGCAAACGCAAGCCAATCATTACAGCCACTACTAGAGAAAAATAGTCTCTAGAATTTTGAACAAGGGCAAAACAACATTTTTTTTTAACTCGCCCAGTCTGAATAGCTGAGATGCTGAGATGATTTATTTTTATTTAAAAATAAATTCCAAGGCAAACAAACAAAGCTGAAGCTGCTGGTTAGGCCTGGGAAAAATCAGCACATGCAGTTATGTCTTGGCAAATGCAAAAGCAACAGGAGCCAGTTTGTCAAAGGGGGGACCCAGGTTACCTCGGTAATGGGGCGTTTGTATTGATCCTACCTATAGAAAAAGACTTACAAAGGATTTCAGTGCATGGGGCTTGTATTTGCCATCTCACATGGATGAGTTGCATCCAAAGTGACAACTAAAATAAATAAATGAGGGGAAAAAACAGAGAAAAAAATGCCACTGTTTTCAGTTCTGTTAATCATATGGCCCTTATTAGTACAGTAGGTACAATATTTCCAGACAGACGTAAAGTTTTCAAGTGGATGGCGTCTTGTTGCTGTCTCCTTTACAAGCAGAACTTGTTATTTTTGGTAATTCGGTTCCCTTATTATGTTGTTTTAATCTGTCAATTTCCACCCCGCTGAGCAATAAAAGAGAAAAAAGCTGGAGAGAAAAAACTGATCAGCTTCAGGTTTGCCTTTCATGCGTGCGTTATAATAAACAATAATGTATGCAGAGAATACACCGCTGAAATTGGGGCCTGCGTTACAAATTTGATTCTGCGAGAATCATTCTCATGTTAATTCAAATACTATGCTTGAAAAATGCATAAGCCACCACACTTTATTTTTAATACTGTGTTATAAATATACCCTGATACATTATCAAAGTTGCAAATAAAATACGCTTTTGTTTGTGCTTACAGTTTTCAGCTAAATTATAGCATCAACTTAATTAAAGTTCATTAAAAACCAACTCACTGTTCCCATTGCCTGATCTGTTTGGGGCAGGTAACAATGATTTTGCCTGATCTTCTCACTCCATATCAGTTCCATCTCTGGAGAAAAAACAAGGTGTATGCAGTGAAAAGTATTGCAGAGGAGCAGAAAGAAATGTTCCTTGAAATACTTTAAGTGCTCTCCAGAGCTAGGAGGATTTGAGACACAGCAAAGGGAATAGGTTAGCCAAAACTCTGCCTTCCACTTCGATAATTCACCCCGAAAGCGTACAGCCAGAAGCATGGCTGGAATTGATGGGGCTGCTGAATGGGACTCGGTGGGGAGGGCAGCAGCATGCACCGTTTTCACGTTTTTACATTCTCTACAGATCCCCATTTCCAGATGTGAAAAGCATCTACCAGAAGAACAAAACTTTGTTAAATATGGCCCAAGGCAGTAGTGCCAGGTTCATCACACGTCCTGCAAAGCAGGGGTGACACCAGCTTTGGGGCAATCAGAGCCTAGCGTGCCTGGCCAGTGCTCCACCTCCCCAGGGGCCACCCACCACTCCGAGACCAGAAGGCATAAACACATAAAAAAGCATGAATGAAAAATTGATAGATAGATAGACAGATAGAAAATAAAAACAAATCACCCAACCAGAAAAGGCACAAAAAGCACCTAGGACTCCTCACGTTGAGGCAATCAGCACCTCCTTGGCCAAAGGCAGGCAACCATCTACCTAAAGCCATCCAGGAGCATTTCAGAAACCAATATTCAGTGCAGCCAGCCCCTGCAACTCCCAACGGCATCAGACCTCCCTGTAGACCAAGCTAGGGAAACCTCACCACTAGCCAGCCCCATTTCTCACTAGCTGCTGCCAGCAACCTCAGTCCTTCCCTGTCCACGTCACAGTCAGATGTGGAGCGCAGATGCTACTAGAGGATTTATTTTTTTGCCACGGATAAGATGTATTCACCAATACTTATATTTTCCACTTGGCCTAAAATCTTACTTAACCCATTTTTAATGTCTCATGGAAAGGGCAAAGATGAGCAGTCACACAGAGGTGGTTTCTGGGTCCCATCATGGACCACCTAGATGCTCAGCAGTCTTTGGGATGCCACAGGCCAGCTGGTACCAGAAACATGAGCTGAGCTGCCATATCTCACAGCCCTTGGCTAGACCTCAGCTTGGAGAAGTAGGGATTTCTTCATCAGGGTCAAAACCGACGCCAAAAGCTCTTGACAAAAGACAGAATTTCTGACCTCAAACACAGCGACAGAGCCGACCGCGGCCTCACCGCTTCTGCCCACCAGCTCTGGTGAGCGACGCCACAAGCCCAGAGACAATATTAATTAAAATGCCAGCAAAAAATGAATGCCTTTCACACATGAGACACTCAGCAGAATTCAACCTTGCAAAGGCCCCGCTGAGATCTGCAGCTGGCAACCAACTGGTCAGTACAGGCATGGAGAATGCTGCCTGGAAATTACTGTGGGTCTCAAATCAGTTAGGGTAATCGCCATCTCAGGTCCTCAGTTTGTTTCCAGATAAATTACACTGTAGGCAGAAATATCCCTCTGCTCCATTCCTTTTTTGTTTTTCAGCTCACATCCTTGGTATAGTTACAGACCCAAAATGAAACAAAACGGTTGAAGAACGGGACAGAAAGCCATCTTCACTCCCTCCTGGCAAAATGCCATGGAGAGCCTACCCATCCAAGTTTTGCTGTGCCCAGATGCCATAGTGACTAATGTCCCCTCCTTTAGGACTAGGCAGGCCACCGATTGGTGGCTTAGAAAGGATGAAATGTCACCAAAGCTGGTCCTAGAGGTGGAACATAAAGTAACATAGACACCTCAGAAAGGCTTTGGCTTCAGCATTTTGAACCCACTATATTCGAATGAGGAGTTTTTTAATATAAAAAAAAGCAACCAAATATTCTGATGTGATTTCTTCTGTCCCTAATTGAAAGTAATGTAAAATTAAAAAAAAAAAAAAATCAAGCTGAGTTTAATTGCTACTTTGTATCTGAATTCTAATGAAGCATAGAAAAGGGGCATTAGAACCGCGAGAGCCAATTCCGAAACGGCGCACGGCCACAGCCGCTGCACTAAAATCCCCCTAAATCACCAGGCTCTTTCCTTGTTCTCTCCCTCTCCTCCTCGCTCCTGCCCTCCCCCGTACCAAGGCGTAAGATGTGATCTCAATTTTGTGCTAATGAAAGAGCAACATTTTTTTTTTAATAGGTTCGTAGCACTTGGGGACAGCCGATACCAATATCCTACTATAAACCACTGCCTTGTCCTCCCTTCACTACGGCAAGCTCTCATTAATTTAGAAAGTGTGAGCTCATTAAACAATTCTGCTCCAAAGTTTCTTTCGTTGAAAAGCCAGTCAATTTCCCCCAGTTTCTCAGAACCTCTTTCAAAAAAAACCCAAGTTACTCCATATTCCTCTTTAGACAAATAAGGTTAGCTACCCTTTTGCCATTCACAATTCAACATTCACACTAAATTAATTTTTCCAAAAGTAATTCAAATAAAAGCTTTGCTGCTGCTACCCTTTTCAGAGCTACAAGATTGAATAAGGCATCTGAATAAAATTGTGTATTACAGCCTTCTTTAATATTTAAGCATGACATTCATTGATTTGTTTCTTGTTTTCTGCAAACCTTGACAACATGATAAAATAAATCATAAGAAGAAAATATAGTGGTAACATCTTTTATGGACTTCACATAGTCATCAATCTCAAGCTGTGAGTGAATTATCAGTGCAGCAAAAAGATCTATGTTTTAAGAGCTCCAATAGCATACTAGCTGGAGGTTTTTCACAAGCAAACTCAAGGCGAGTGACTGATAAGCATCATTATTGTTTTCTGAGAGTCTAGTTTATAGTGTGTTGTGGAGGTGTTGGCATATATGTTTCAGAAGGAAAGGTTTGATCAATTCTAAGTAGACATCTACTAACATATAAAAAATATAACAAGGGTTCCTGCTGAGCAGTATTAAAGTACCTATTGCACCATGCCAGTATGACAGGCCCCATGTTGTGTTTTTGATTATATTTAATATAGAATTAACCTTTCTTAATGCAACATCTTGTGCATGCAACGCGAGTGAAAAATACTTATTTTGACCACAACAAATATCATCTTTATTTAGATTTTAAGAAATATTTATCTATTTTCAATTTATACAACTTCCCGTCATGAAATCTTCAGAGGCCCCAAAGTGACAGAAAGGAATAAAGGCTTTTTTTTTTTCCCGTCGTCGGTAAGCCAGGCAGGACGCGAGCCCGTCTAGACATCAGGCGGGCGGCAGCAAACGTGGGACAAGAGAGCGCCCGAGCTGCGCTCGCACTCCAGCGCTCGCGCCGTCGCTCAGGTTTCACGAGTCCCGAGGTTAGCGCGGCAGTCGGGAGAGAGATGGCAGCTCCGTACCCAGGAAAGTGGCATTCTTCGTGGTATGAAATAATAGTACTGAGGGAACGGCCTGGAATAATCAGATGCCGCGAAGACAAATGTGGAAATAGCGAATTAATTCAAGGGGATAAGCCAGCTCACTCGCAGGGTTTGACATCACTGCATAATAAGGTTATGTAAAGGTATCATCGTTTTGCTGTGAAAAATGCCACTCCTGAAAGTAACTCTTTCAACAGACTTACAAATGTTTTATATCTGGTAAATGGGCTAATGAAAGCTTTAGGTTTAGAAAGCAGTAGCCTAGGGATTGTAAGAGTAAATATTAAGATGTTTTCTGACAAGCTGAATATATGTGGTTTCCCACAAAATCCCACAGTGCTTTGCACTCCATAAATATCACTCCTCTTCCCTCACAACTTTTACTATATGAAATATGATACCACGGTCCACTAAAACATAGCTGCACTTTCATTGGTCTTGAATCTCAGGCACACATTTATTTACATAGGTTGAACACTATTCATCACCCTCATAATTAATGCAGTCATTTGTGAGGTTGTGAAGTATTTCCTTTGCCATCCCATGTTGCAGCAGGACACTCTACTTTTCACAGAAAGGATCCCCGCAATTTCTTCTCTTAAAAGAAAATAGCTTTTGTTTGTTACTACAGCTAGCCAAATTTACTGGGTCGAGTCCTCAAACGAAATTTTAGGGAAATCTAAGAGATAATTGCAAGGCAGTAGTGGGCCAGATTTGCTCTGGATTATTTGTATTCCCATATGAAATTACTGACACTTTAGGACTCTAATATCGACTCCAGCTGGGCAATACTACAGCCTGGAGGATTAGACACCTCGACTTCCTCCATGGGATTAAAGACGGGGAAAGAACCGCAAAAAAGGTAGACGTTACTTGCGTGCATTTTTTTGTTTTATTAGAGAAGCTGCCCTGGAAGTCAAGCGTGAAACAGTCCTCTCACTAGGTCTCCTAAGTTTATCAGGGCAAGGCCCGCTCCGTAACCAAATTCAGAGTCTCAAACCATGTCCAAACGCTGCAAAACGCCTAAGTCAGTAAGTCAGGAGATTTTCTTGTAAAGTCAATTTTTCTTGTAACTCAATACCGCATCAGAGGTCTTACGCAACGGAAGAGAGGCTCGGCGCTCCTGGAGTGCTTTACAAATATGTAAATGTTACACCTAAGCTACCCCAGTTAATTAAATACGGCACTTTACACAAGCATATTGTTTCCAGTCTCAATGTTCTGGCTTAAATCCATCATCAGTAATTACATTCTGTCCTTTTAAATTCTTGGCTGGTTTAATTAGCTAAATTATTCAAACTTCACTTCCTGTCTCGCACTTCCGTGCAGCGTCGGGGCTCCTGCATCTTACCTGGGGTCAGGAATTCACAGTGTTAATCCTGGAAAATACTGACTGCGTTCTCAATTCTCATTAAACCTACTTGGGATGAAGGGACTAATGACCTTCCAGAAGCAGCCAAAAAGATCATCAAAATCATCAGACTATGCAAAACAAAACAAAACAAAACAAAAAAAAACCAAAAAACCCCCCACACATGCAGTGAGTTATCTCTTTAATCTAAAAACATTTAACCAAAAGAGTGTGCTGGAGGCACTGGACAGTTCAGATCTAGATCTGCTAAGAGAAAGCCTGTGACTGCAAAGGATTTACTTCCAGTTGTTTGGAAACTAAATGAAAACGGGTTGACGGTCTCAGCCCAGGTCTTAGGAGCATGCAGCAACCCCGCAGACGAGAGAAACTCCCTTGGACTCTAGCAGGGGTCCTCCTAATAGCGAAGACACAGTAGCAACTGCAAAGCAGGGGAGTGAGCTGCACTCTAATATACTTATCCTACGAATATTTCTATAAAATCTGTTCAAGTTTTTTAGTAAAACATAGTATTGAATAGAAATGGAATATTTATTTTCAATACCAGCTTTTAGCTACCAAGATTCTATTAAAATTATATTGGAGAAAAATATTAAAGATATGTATCTTGCTAATAAAAATGCACTTTTGTGATAGATGTTGCGGAAGCAGAAGCCCCTGTAAATTAGGTCACTTCTACAGTAAACCAGCTTCTGAACTCCTCTGTGGGAATGATGTAGGGAACAGGTTTTCTTTTCAAATCTTAATATAAAACTTGGAAAAAGAACAAGTATTCTTCCTTATTCACATTCATAAAAAATCATAATGTAGCATCAATATTCGCTTAATAAAGAGACCATTTACACTGCTAGTCTGCTACTCTTTTGTTTGCCAGGGTTGTTGTTTTTTAATCATATGGAAGAGTCGGTGCAGCAACATCTGTGACTTGTCAGTCATTTAATTAACCAAAGAAAAGCTAGCTGTTCATTTTACTTCTGTATATGTTAATGCTAAAAACTAATAGAAAACAGCTAGTAAATTGTCCTCTGCATATATTGGACACAGCAACAATTACTCTGGCAGAGAAGATATAATAAAAGAGGAAATTTTAATAGTATTCTTATTCTATTTATTCTCAAGGGCTTCTGTTTCAAGGTACTGTAGAAATTAACAATTATTTCTTTTCATTGTTTTTGATGATCTTTTTCTATTATGGCCCTATCGAACTTAAAATAAAATATAATTTGAACTTTCATTTTTGTATTAAATTCTACGGCATCTTGAGATTTGCTTTCTGGTTGGTTACAGGGAGGTCCCGAGAAGGTTCAGAAAAATAAGCAGAAGCCTTTTTTTTACACCCGTGCAGACAGCCGGTTAAAGCATGTCAGTTATTAGTGCAATCAAGATAACTTGACTTAAACCCAGAACTTTCACATAATAAAATAATTTGCTTTTCTACTGTTCATTTTATTGACAAACATGTCTTTCCCATATTTTCTGAGTGCCTGTCATATGATATGTCTAAATACTTGCTATTGCTCTGCTATATAAAGCAATTAACTGACTTTATACAGCGAATTGTCAAAGGATTTCCCCAGAATGCTTGGGGAAATCTAACATACGGAACTATTCTCCAATTTATTGACATGCTACTATGGTGAAAAAAAGTAGGACATCAATAAACAGCTTTAGCTGGAAAACTGGAATCTGATTATAAGTACTGGGAGCTGGAGACCAGAGTCTCGATTAAAATACATGGCATAGCTTTATTTTAAAACAGATAAGCGCTATATTTTAACGGGGAAAAGGCAAGGCTTAGTAAAGTGTAGGCACGCAGCAGCAATACTGAGTTTCGCATTCAGCGCTTCCCGCTAAGCCTGGCTCACGCCCGAACAGGATCCAGGTTCGGATCCTGACGTCAGAGCATGCCTCCGGAGCCGCGAAGCCCAAGCGCCGGGCGCGGGAAACAGCGTTCCTCGGCTTTTGCGCAGGCGTGTGGGCTCGCATCTGCTCGCCGGGGCACGCGCAAGCCCTCGGGTCGCAGCAAAACAACCCCACAGCGGCGCTCGACGGACTCCCCACCTGCAGCAAAAGACCTTCTACTCCGCGGCTGGTCCAGATCCCTGAAACACCAAGCCTGAAAACCTTAGCCTAAGAAAAGCAACAAAACCAACGACTTCCACAGGACAGGATTTCACCTAGCCTCTACCTAGTGAATACTGACCAGGACTGAAATAACCCACGCGAGAAAAAGTAGTAAATTAAATCATTTAGTGAGTTACGGCTCACTCAAAAGAATCTCCTAAAATAGCCTGAAATCCCCCAAATCTATGATTAACATATCAGAATCGTAACAAAAACACAGTAATAGACTAATAATAAAACACGTAACAGATGCTACATGCTTAATCTAAAAAGGAACATTTCCAGAAGAAGGAAAGACAGTTCATAGTCATAAAAGAGAGCTGAGATTAACAAGTTAATTTTTTACAAAGTGAAGAACAGAGTATCCATCCTGGACCTTAGCCGCTCTGCCTTTTTCAGAAATACCTTCCGCTGACAGCAGTGGTGCTTTGCCTACAGAGCTAAGATGACAAGTAAGGACTTCTGTGGCCTTATTTAAATAGGTTTTCTTTTTTGGGTTGGGTGTTGGTGGGTTTTTTGTTTTGTTTTGTTTTGTTTTGTTTTGTTTTGTTTTGTTTTTACAAATTATCTACCTCTATGCACTTCCCATGCCCATATAAATTTACATTTTCGACATCTTTTTTCTTATCCTTCCTTTCTTGTTACTAGTGATCATTACACCCCTTCTGTGCCTGATTTTTGTCCACGAGCTCTTTTTGCGAGGTTCGTGTTTGTTTTGCCATTGCGCCTGTACGAAGACTCCGTATAATGCAAGCAGCAACAAAAAGGCAGGGAAAAAGAGGAGGGAAAAACACAGAAATGATCCGTGTATCTTCCTCCGCAAGTGTCTCTCCTCAGCAAAATGCATTTGTATGGGTCTGGTGCCACCTTCCATATATTGTTAATATTCTGGTTATCATGCAAGAAGTCATTGACGAACAAGTTTAAGCAGTGTGCAAACAATGTTACCTGCTGGGAAGTGTTAAGGCACCTATCATACCATGTCAACTTGACAGGCCTCATGTTGTGTTTCTGATTATATTTAGTCATATAAAATTAACTTTTCTTAATGTAACGTGTTAGGTATGCAACATGGACAAAACAATATTTATTTAGGCTAAAACCTATTTGTATTCAGATTTGCTAATGAGAATCACAATGTGATCAAAATCCCCAACTCGTTTAGCGCATTTATGGAGTGACAGGACTCGAGTGCCTCAAGCCTTAATCCGTGTAATAGGTGATAACGCAGGAGGGTTTGCTGAGACTCTTTTTGTCCAGCAGCGCCAACCGCACTCTCTGCACAGCGCCGGGGCTGCTCGGGATTCAAAATCTATCTCCACCTTGCTTGGTGCTGTGTTTGTTTAACTCCACGTTGCTGGTCCTTTCAAGGGAAATACTGGGGGGACAACGAGCTTTCTTCAACTCCTGGAGTCAGGCGAACACTCCATAAACCAATACATATATATATATTTTTTAAGAAGTTGTGAAGTTGTTCGTTTTTGTGATCAGCATAAAAGAATGGAAGCAAGTTCAAAAAAAAATACAAGCTGAATGAAGGACTCTGCGTTTGGGATTTGGTCTGCTTTTAATCTAATGAGCTTTGAGAACCTGCTTTAGATTGTGAAGCATTTTGACATTACTATAAGCCGTGCTATTTCTTTACCTTTTCCATAACACAGTATATTTTATTTCTTTTTCACTGAGGTGATGCTGTATGCTGGTGATGTACGCAGCATCAAAGAGGGAAACAAAGAGGGGTCCCAGTTATTTTACTGATCACCACTAAAAGCTACAAGCAAATAAATAGCTACAAGAGGATATAGATTTAGCAACTTGAGCAGAGCCTAACCTTTTTCTGGTCCTTTTTTTGTTTGTTAGCAAATACCAATGCCAAATGCACCAAATAAATAAATAAATTGCTTAATAATTGAGCTTGAAACAGCCCATCGGTAGGCAGAGCTTTGGCAGCAGTGGCTCAGCCGTCACGACGGCACTGCCCATCCGGCCAGCCCACGTCCACCACTTCGGTGCAGGAACTTCAGGCATTTTTTTAGTATGAATTTTTTTTTCAGGTCACCAATCAGCAATAACACTGATACGCTCCTCGGGGTGTGTTATTGTGGTCGGCTATATCCCAGCCGCACAGGCAAAAATCACAGCGCTGGAGCTGGTAATAAACTCCCTTGGCTCCGACTTAGTGGATAAATCAGGAAAACATGCCCTGTCTGATAGCCATTCAAATTCCTTTGATCATCAACTCCTTCTTTTAGAGTTAAAAAAGGTATATCGTAAAATGTCCAAATAAATAAACCAGTAAACGATATCAGCAGCTAGAGGCAGAAGTCATAGTTTCCTTTGGTTCTCCTTCATTCTAAAATTAAGGCTTAGACTCCCATTCCTACCTCATTTGCTGCTGGGCAAAGCATCAGAATTTATTAGTTATCATAAAAGCGGGGCAGGGTGTCATCATAATTAAAATTTCACAATATAAACTCCTCATTTTCATCTGTTTTCAAGTTTGTTGTAACTTTCTCCTCTCAGGCTGAGAAGTTCAGCCCTCAGTTTGAAACAGAATTTTTGGAACCATCAGGGAAAAAAAAAGAAGTTCAACTGTTTGCGAAGAAAGCGAAGAGGGGGAGTTAAAAAGGAATGCAATTATCCAATTCAATGAAAGGGGAGCAGGGTGCCTTTTTATTAAGTGCTCCTAACAGCAAAAGTGTTGATGCTTGAAAGCTGAAATTTGGCATGGAACTACTCCTGAAACTTATAATAGAGGAAACAAAACGACTGATTTATGGACATTTGAAAATCACTTCCCACACGAGCCCATTAATGACTAGACTGCGCTTAGTCTTTATGCACCTTATTCCCCCGTCCGGCTCCTCTTCATCTTTGGAGGTTTCCCATGTGAAACGCTGGCACCAGCTGCACATATTTTGGCGTCTCTCTCCAGCCTGCAAGAAGGGAGAGAGGTGGAAAGTTTAATCCTCGGATGGGGTGGAAGCAAGCAATTCAATATTTCCAGCCTGACGTCACGGAACAGGCACAACGGTGCGGGTCCACGCGTTGGGCTAGTCAAGCAGGATTTTACCATCACATGCAAAAGAAGTGGCAGGAGCCGACTCACAGTTATTAAGGAAACTAAAGTACTTAAATATGCTATGAGAATATTGTTAGCGCTAGAGGTAGGCAGGAACAGTGTGCTGCTGTATCTTCGTGTAGCTAGAGACGGACAAAGGCGGATAACGTTTTTATCTATGGTCAACACCTCCGGTACCATTGTTCTAAGAATAAGTTTTTGTTTCTTTTTTACTTTGGATTGTGACAATAGCAAAATGGCAGGTCATTGTCACTGGAAACGATTGTGAAATTAAAGTATTTCCCAAATTACAAAAGTTCAAAACATTACTGAGAATAAACGGTTCTGCTGTCAACATAAAACAGTATTTCATGAATTGAAGTCAACGCTCAAAGCACTTAGAACTGAAAACAACAACAACATACGAGTTTGTTTTGTGTTGTGATTACTGTGTATAACTCTGCTTTCAGTGTGGCTTCTCAGACTGCACGGAGCAGGATGGAAATTAAATCCATGCCTAATACGCTTAACTTCTGAAGTAAAATGAAAGAGCATAAGCTGTATTCTCCAATTACTGCTATCCTGTATATGCTGTGCACTGCTTAAAGACTATGTGCAAATGCACAGTTTTGTTCAGGGGCATGCAGAATAGCTTATTTTAATAGATGATGCTTCTAATTTCTGCTGAGTAGAACGAATTCTGATCAGGTTGTTCTTTTAATCAACTGAAAAAAAAAGGAAAGCAAACTCTCTAGTAAAAATATCTCAGGATGAGAAACTGATAGCAACACTGAAAGCAGCCCGTGTTGGGGAACACTTTGTTTGTGCATAATGCTCATCTAATGCATTTCATCCTTGACCTTCAATAACGCTAGTGCTCCAAGTCTGGATCTCTCCGGAGCAAAGTACCGATCATGTTGATTTGCAGTTTTGCAATGTTATACGCAGCTGTTAAAGAGAAAGCATTAAATATTTAAAACTTTGCAAAATAGATTTTAAAAGTCCAGAATTGGTGAATCAGAGACTCTCTATATAAGTATCTATTTCTAGACTTGAAAATAACACTATGCAAATCAGAATATTCTGTGTAATCTTGGGATAGGTCTGTGATACAAGCAGAGATTATCATTATTTATCCTAATCATGAGAGATTCTACGGTTATTTTGCGATCCTCATTCCAAACATGAGGAAACAAATGAAGAAAGATGTGATAATTCACATTCACAGATGAATATAAGATATATGCTCTATGTTACCTTATTTAAGGACGTGACCTGCTAGTGGGGGTTAGGACAATATAAATGGAAAAGGAAAAGTGATCGAACTCAGGGCTGCAAGACAGTAATGGGCAAACAACATAAAAACTACCAGGTTCTGCAGCCACAGGTCAGAGGCGGGATGCTACTAGAGCACTGCTTCAAAGGAGACGGCAATTTAGTACGTCAAATTAATAATTTTTGGAAACTTTCACATGGGAAGGTAGTGGCTAGAAACCTGTCTGTATTCAGCTTACTTTCACTGCCCTCCGATATTCAGTGGAAGTACGCTCTGTCATGCAAATACACAGTGATATTACCTGTCCTAATGCAAGCAGAGCTCTAGTCACAAGAGAATAGGTGCACAAATGTGGGTGCACACAAGTGTAAGCCCCAATTTGAAAATGTGTCCCTGGTTCCCTGCGAGGGAAAAAAAAAAAAAAACTCACGGCAAGTTCAGAACGCATTATCTCAGTAATAACGCTGGCAGATACCTTAGGAATTTTCAGGATAAAATATTTGTGCGCTGGTCCAATTTATTAAGAGCAGATATTGACCATTTGGTTCTTAAATATTTTAAATAATTTATTCTAAATATTTTGATACTGAAGTAAATTAATGCTAAAGCATTTCTTTGTTTGTGCCAAATCAGTGCTTCCCAGTAGGAAGTTAGTCCATCTTTGCAAGCAAGCTTTCATTCTCAGTAGGCAGTCCATTTCTGCAGAGTGCCATTAAGTTAATTTCAAAAAGAACCAGTAAAGGTATATGGAGCAGGCAGTAATAGCATGGAAAATATCCAAAATTACTAGACCCCAGCAACAGAACTTAGATGCCATTTTCATGCACTAATAATTTGTAGTTTACATATTGAAGGTAACTATCACCCGACTACTTTCTTGGTGAAGTCTTGCAGGTAATTGTAAATACGTCATTAGCGCTTTACCTTTCACCAACCGAGAACAGCATCTCTAAGAACAAGAACAGAAAGCACAACCCACAATATTCAGGTCACTGACGAAAAGTAATAGAGAGTTTCCGTGCCACCAAGAGTATTAAATGTATGTGCCATCAAACATACAGTGATTTTTATGTTAGGTTTCATAACTAGAAATGGTAACGTTTTGCACATGATTGTCTTTCATTTAGGTGAATTCTACTCTTAATAATGCATATTGGATGAATCTGAACACGCTTAGGTGCACACATGGAAAATGATATCTTCCAGAACTATCCTTTATTTTTGCTGAGAAATTTAATGTATAGGAAGAACAACAACTACTAGACAACATTATTTACTCTCAAGTGTAAGCCAAAGTAATCTCTTTTAGAAGTAGGAGACAGAATTTTCTGTTGCTTCACAGATTTTCAGGAGGAATTCCGTATTTTCACATTATGACAACCCCGGAAGCTACTGTTTGGATTGCTTTTATATGAAAATCACTTGCTGCAAACATTTAACTTAAACAGGAGGAGATTAAAAAATAGCAGTGTTTCATTATTCACCAAATAGCCTGGCCCTCACATCAACAGATACCATCCAGTCTAATGACGTAGGTCTTCTCTGGGACCACACATCGAGGTCCAGCGAAGCCCGAGAAGATCTAGACAGCCTTGGATGGCAAAGGGAGGGCTGACCCTGTCTGGGTAAACTCAAAGGAAAGTCTCCCACAGATTCCACTGGTCTTTGGATCAGGCTCTACATCTGCGACACAGGTTTTCACACGGAAAGCATTAAGAAAGGTTAATAACAGAAAATCCTGGTGAACTCTTCCGACCACAAACTCTCGCACACCTCATTCACGCTAACCAGCTGGTGCTGTTTCTTTGCTCACAGAATTGACATTTCACAATTCAATTCATAATTTAAGATTTTACAAGATGCAAAAGCCGTTGATGTTCTTTAAACTTATTCGTGTATTTCCTGGTAGCTGTTTAGAGGTCCCAGTATCATTCTCGCAAGTTTTGTTGCAAATAGAAATCATTATGCCTCCTCTGCAGAATCACAGTATTTTTTTTTCTGATAAATACAGTCCTGGACTAATATCAACAATGAAATGCATTAATTCTTTCTGGAAGCCATTGAGATCTGGTAAACTGAAAAACTGTCTCAAAACCACTGAAGTGACGCGGCTTGGGCTATTTGGAAGGAAAAATTAGAAAGTGTGTGCGAGACTGAGATCATCGCTTGCAAAATGAGCAGTTTCCACCCATTTAACTCTGGTCCAGGTTTCACCAACCTTGCCAAATAGAGATCTTACAGTTGGCATCCTAGTCAAGTGGTGGTAATTGCAAAGTTCGGCCAGCTCCCCTGCTAGGAGCACTGCAGTTTCTGTCTTTATCAGAGGAGTAGAAGCCAGCACAACAGAATAGGAAATGTGCTGTGAAACCCCAGGACTGTATTGCTGCCCCCAGAAAAGACATCATGAGAAGACTACAAACAGAATATTGATAAATCCATCCATTTCTCCATTGATCGTTCAAGGGGCAGTCACAAAATAAGGCACTTCTTCCCAATATTCTAACGAGCCAGACACGCTGACTCGCAGTGGTTGAAAGTTTTTATATCAGAAGGAGGCTCCTTCCTTTCGCCGTTACCGGCACATCTTCCCCCCGTGCTGAGGAACCGGCAGCGGGGAAACAGGGCCGACCGTACCTGGCTGAAAATATCCAAAATGGATTTGGGGGGAAAAACATGCAAAGACTAGGAACAGAAGCACTACCTCATAACCCTCCCACAGGGACACCCTGTAGGCAGCGGAGGAAATGTAGTAAGTACCACTAAAATTGGATTTAATAATTGCCACTAATAAAGGGGCAAGTGTATACAGCAAGTTACTGTGCTGTCGGCAAAATGAATTGCTCAAGGCACATTAACAGTATATTAGTTAACACATACACAGTAAGTAAATTGTAATTAAATAACTAAATAGTAAATATGTACGCTGTATCACAATAGCCCCCTTTAAAAATCCTTTGGATACTAGTGATAATGATTATTGACTCGCACAATTTAAAAAAATCAAAACTAATAAAGATATTTCTTAGTCTTTAAAACGTTTTTGATTGGTCTTTTTATTTTTTCTATCGGTAAATGAAAGAATGATGTCATACAGCAGCATTAAGTACTATTAAACAGACCATAACTAACATTAGCTGCATAAATTATACATAAGCTGACACTTTTATGCACTTTGTGAAGAATTGCTTCATGGGTTATGCAATCTTTTCCAAAACAAGTTCCAAAGAATAACATCACTAGTTATGTTCCATAGCTACAAATTGGTAACTGAATTAGCATTCATTTATTAAGTTTACACAGAGAACTCCTCTAATTCAAACACTTGCAGATTATAATTTATTTTTATCTGAGGTGCAATTTTTCATATCTTGTTTTTGCCAAAGTCAATATAACCTGAGCCAAACTCTGCTTCCAGTTCTCCATTTGTACCCTCCTATTCTTGGCTACTTACCTAGATGTGTCTTTTCTAGCTGGGAAGGTAAATAAATGAGCTTGTTTCACTAAACAAATCTCTTGGAAAATTGATTTTCATACTGTGATTCCTGAGTTAGCATTGACTGTTGTAGAATTCTACTCAGATAAGTTAATGGGGAAAAAATAAAAAAAGAAAAAAAAAGAAAAGAAAAGAAAATCACTTTGCATCACATATATTGGAGTTGAGCAACACGTTTTGCTGCAAAAGCCTTAAGACAGAATTTCTAAGTATTACAATAAAACTAATATGAACACAAAAAGGTAACAAACTAATACTGAAACCTTTCCTACTCCCAAACAATTGGAAGCCCATCACATCATTCTTATTGTAGAAATACATCCTTTCTTTTAAGAAATAGAGCATTTCATGCATCTGTCATGAGAGGATGGACATAACACTTTTTAAGAATCTATTTTATTTCTCCTATCTCAATATAATCCGCAATTTAAATACTGGTACAGGTGTTGAGTGTGACAGTATGAAAAGACGATTCTTCTCAATGAACAGACTCCATGAAAGTACCAAAAAGTGCTCACCTTCCAGGACAGAGGCTGGCATGCTCTTAAGAGCTTTCCTCTAGGATAGAAAAGATTACAAGAGACTTGCAATAATCACATCCAGTGTTAATAAACAGGAAAGAGAAAGTAAGGAAGCAGAATACAGATAAAGAGATAAAAGACCAGCAGACAGTGGAAGGTTAAACTGCAAGAAAAATCCCATTTTTGATGAAAAGGCATGAAAGTGAAAGACAGTGAAAAAATTGTAACTAATCTGAATAGCCCCTACGCACTCTCCCTTACCATAGTCCTACGAATATGCACACACAGATTGCTCCAATAGGAGATTATAGTAAGCAGATCTATTTTATTGATTCCTCTATGGCGGCAGGCTTTGGAAAAAGCAATGTTTTGACAAAGATGAGTGTTACAAAAATTCCTGTGCTGCTCTTTCCCTCAACAAGATTGCATATCCATTGCTACACGGTCCATTTTCTACATGCTCCAAAGTCTTCCAGACATTTTATCTTGCCAAACTCTGAAAATCAATTATTACTTACAACTGGAAAAAAATAGGTATTAGAGACTAAATCCATCCTATCTCATTGCAAAAGTGTCTAACCATTTTTTTTTGATCCATGAGTCTATCTAAACATATTTTATGTGACTATGTGCCGAATTTCTGAATGCTTTGAACAAGGTTGGAGCAAATAAGACCAAGGTGCATAAATAACTGGGTGAGAATCTTTGACCTATGGTATGCAGGAAGTCAGACTATATAACCAGGAATGATTGAACACTTTGGATCTATTAAATCTAAGACTATTAAATAGGGCTGAAGTCTGAATTTCACTGATAAAATCATTACAGAGTGTGCCTTGCATGGACTGAAGGGAGAGAGGGAAATGAAATATATAAAAAGCCATCATGACTGAAATTCTTCTTTAACCTCAATAGCCTTTAAAGTTTTTCACAAACTCTAATGACACCTCACTATTTTTCTGATTTAATCACATTCACTCTGATTGGCCTGGTCAGGGGGAGGTCTTGCTTCTTACCACACAGTTTCCAGGAAAGGGGTAAAGATATTTCTAATCAACAGAAAGCAGCATTCGCCAAAACAATGCAGTTAGCATTAGGGAATAATGAAATTTGTAAGTTTAGAAGACTTCATTTTTAAACGTACCTAGGTTAGTCTAAAAAGCTGGAGTTTATATATAAAAAGTTGGGTTTTTTACCTTCTTTCCACTGCAAAGTTATAGCTGTCACAGTAAAGATGTGTTGATGCCTTTTAGGCTGTTGCTGGAAAAAATAATTATAAATCTGCCAAATACCACAAAAAGTTGAACTTAACTATTCTGCTCCTTTATTTCCTTAGTTCAGGGTTGAACTCCAAAACTGTTTGGGACTGTTTATATAAGGCCGTACGATTTTTTTTTCCTTCAGAAAGAAAGCTAAGGACATAAAATATAGCAAAATTATGTTGATAGGGTTTCAAGACATGAAATATGAAAAATTATATTATATAGCTCCAGAAATGGGTACTTATAAAAAGAGGTTTTGTCTTTTCATATTGTCTGGCGTAGCTGCTATCTAATCCAATGGATTAGATCATTCTAAGCTCTAAATGAAACACAGAAATTCTACTCTCTGTCAAAGTTGGAGCACAGACCAAGTAGGGTCCCAGATGGGTCTGTCCTGGATTTGATACTGTTCAATATTTCATTAACAACTTGGATGACAGAATAGAGAGTATACTTTGGATGACACCAAACTGGGAGAGATTAAAATTCCAAAAGACTTTGGAGCAAACCTTTCTCTACTGATGACATTTAATAGAGATGAATGCAAGGCACTATATATAGGAAGAAAAATTAAATCCACAAATAAAAAGGTAAAAGTACTGCAGAATGTGATATGGAGGTTACAGAAGAGCACAAAGTGTTTGAGTCAACAATACAATGCTGCTACAAAAAGGCAAATATCATTCTGAGATCTCTGCAGAGCACCTTTAAGGAAAACAAAATTCATTCCTTGGCATTAGATTTTAAGGAAAAGATGAAGAAAGACTGGAGAAAGCAAGGAGAAAAAAAAAAAAGAAATGATAAGCACTTTAGAAAAAATTGTGAAGAATTCACTTAGTCTAGAAAGAGGGAAGGGGACATCCAATACCATTCTTATTTTAACTGCTTTATCCTGCAGAGCCTGAAGTGACCTCACTCCTCATGTAGTTGCTCGGGTTAGCTGGAATGAATCTGGACGCAGGTAAATTCCAACGTGGCATCCACCTTAAGGCCCTTCCATCCCACCAACTTTCCAGTACTTCTATATTTGAACCATAAATCCTGCATGGGAATCAAGTCCCAATACAGCGCATCAGACAGACCTCTGGTCTATATCAATCTTATTTTCGCCCATGTCCTTTTATCGGAGCGCCCAGCTCTGCACAGCTCCTAGGCCAGAAGAGTCAGAGAGGCCACAGTTTGAAAATGAAGTCTTTTGGGTTCTATCTCAGTAACATCCAGCCATCATCCAAACATACATATATAAAAAACGAAAGTGGAAAGTGGTTATGTAGTTGAAAATAATACAAGTTTTGTCACAGCGAATATATCAAGGCATCTAACCACCTACAGCTATTTAGCAAGATCACCGCTAAGCAATTCCCATAGGATTCCTTGGCTGGATGCCATAAAGAAACAGAAATTTTGAAATCTTTCCTCCTCCTTTTATAATTTTGCCTTTCCTTCATTGGAACCCAAAATAAAGCGCATTAGAGGCATATACCCTAAATAATACCCTTAGTTTAATGTCTGTCCCGGAATTCTGCCCTTTACCTAAGAGCCTAAACGATCCTATGTGGTCTCCTCTCTGCCCTCATGCGTGCCCATCTGCTCGGATGGCTTTGTGCCTGCCAGCAGGTTGCTGAGCCAGCTTCATCAGGTCAGAGATGCCAAGTGGAGACAGCATTCGAGGGACAACCTGCCTTGCATTGCCATGCTCTGGTTTCAGAAAACACTGATTTCATGCATCAGGTATAGTGTAGCAAAATGAAAGTACCTGAAGAATGGAGAAAGGAAAACATTAAAGGTTTGGGGATATTTGTTCTTTCCAAAAAAACAGGCTTCTAGGAAATATATAAAGCCCATTTGGGATATAAGTTATTATAAAAATATTGCCCATAGGAACTCTTTGAAAGTAAACCTTTGGCAGCGTTTCAGTAGTTACATTAGGCAACCCTTAAGCAAAAGTATTACGCCGAGCTCTTCCGGGCAAGGCCTTTCTCTTTCATTTGCGTTTGAAATGCCTTTCTTTCTTTAGGCTAATTAATAAACAAATAGCATTGACAAATAGACTCTAGCATCCAAAATAACATCAATACACGTGAGTCCACAACATGCGATGTATATGTTAATTGGAGAACGTGCCCAATCAGCCTGGCTTTCCACTCATTTTTTCCACTTTTCCTCAAACTCCTGCAGGTCCCAGTACAAGTGCAGGGAGATGCTTTACAGACAAAGCCTAACACACGTTGCTGGGTGGGTAGGTTTAGCTTTTGTTCAAAACCCAATGTCTCAGTTTGTGTTTGAACATGAATTCAGGGCCAGGCGCGCAGTGACTGAGGTTGGCCAGGGTGACAGACAAAACGACAGAAAACGCACGGGAAAATCTCATCCTCTTCTCTGCGATGGGATCACTGGAGAGGACAAACTCTTCTGTCCGGGTTCCTCACCCTTTCCTCCCCAGTGAGCTGCTGCTGTCTTTAAAGCCACTCAAAACATAAGGATTGCCCTCAGAGCAGACTGGGATTTTGGGACAGAAACAAAAATAGTTTCTCTTTAATACTTTTTTTAATTTTGGAGAAAAAAAAATCACTTGCGGTGTAACGGGTACTCACCCATAGAGAATGGAGCAGTTGGTATCACAAGATACATAAACAGCCCTGGCTGAGAGCATAACAATACCTCTGCCTGTGCTATAAGAAAAGAGAACCAATAAAGACATTTTGAGATTTCAGAGTATAAATCACTGTCAGCAAGCAAGGCCATGTTTTCTTGGGGCAAATACCAAGAGTAGTTTAGTGGTCTGCTCCTACACCTGAAAATCAGATCACTTACCATGCTAACCGCTATCAAAAGAAGAAGGTTTTAGGCTGAAAGAACAGCTAGACACTGTAGGTAAATATTCTTCCTCTAGGACAAAAATGTGAAGTCAGCCCTCAAAAACATCACCTGTAATTTAATGAATTCAGACCACATTAGTGGCCTTAGCATAACTCTGCTGCAAATATGAGCACGACATAAAACCCACCACAACGCTTGGCACTATCGGGCAATTCAGAAGTCTTGGCAGAGACGCCAGAGGACAAACACATTTCTGGAATAAACTCAGCAAAACAGTTCACCGGTTGTAAGCGGAGATTCATCTGCTGACAATCTGCAGAAAGCAGAGCCTTTTCCCTCTGCCATTCTCTGTATGTAAATGAAAAGTGTTAATATGTCATTCAGACCTTTTCCGCAAGTGTTAAAAACTGACACATATTAAAGACAACTCAAGACGATGGAAAAAAGATGATGTTTTTCTCACCGATGAGGAATTCACGTCCCTAGAAAAGGAGCCGATGGTGGTGATGCTTTGCTAGGTGCCGTTTAGGCGGGATAACCAGGAGCTGTGAAAGTCACAAAGTCAGTGCTAACTTAACTGGCACAGCAAAGAAGCAGCAAACTGAAAAGTGTTTGTTTTTCTTTGTTACAACGCAAATGGTTGTACAAGGAGTCTGAGACAGATTCAGTATCCAGCTATGAGAAACAGCTAAAGATTTCCTGGTAAAGAACAAGGGAAAAACTCTGCATAAATTTAGAGAAAGAATTGTCATAAATGGCTCTGAACGTGTGGTCTCCAGCAACTAAACAAAGAACAAGGAAAGGGAGTAGATGTCTTTAAAACGATCTCAGCTATCCATATGCACCCAAAATGCTGGCTCATAACTAGCATGCACTCCACAAGCAACGTGCAAGTGCAGCGCAGTTAATGCCTCTTCCCATTTGAACCCTTCCAAACACGGGGAAAGAGGGCAACAACCCTCGCGCTCCGCTTTGGCAGCGACAGCGCTCTTGCTGCCCAGGGGCGCCTGCCTTCCCCCAAATCAGCAGGGAACGGTACAGTGAAGCAAGAAGAGTCATAATGTCCTCAGTCCCTGCCAGGAGGGTGCAGTGCACAAAATCTGCGTGGGCATCGTGCTGAAGCAATGCTTACTATTGTCTCCAGGAGGGACTGACTTCCTGAGGAACCACGTCGAAAACGTCCCCGGTTTAGGACTACGCGGTGCGGATTACGCCGCACTCCTAAAGCCTGCATATACATGTTCTCAGTCATGTAGAAAATTATCCCTAGCAAAACCGGTCACGTAAAACAACACGCTTCTCATTGTTTTCCAAACTCGGCTTGCATTGCATGACAGGAGTGAACGTGGAAGCACAGAGAAACCAAACCAGTAGAGATCATCACAGCAGCTCCAAAGGGCGAAGGAGTGAGTGATAGCACTGTAATGGAAAGCCAAGAGTGTGACAGCTGGGATACACGAGACCCACAGCTTTGAAAAATCCTGGGCAACTTATGGAAACAAATTAATATAATAGCTCATCACGGATCTCACTTCTGATATGTCTGCGTACCTTTTAGATTCACTGCCGGTGGCAGTCGTTTAAAATTAGGGGGACAAAGGAAAGTATAAAGCAACAAAAACTACACTGGAGTTAAATATACCCTCTTTGTTCCTTTTCTTTCCCATTTTGTATTCATATCCATTTCCCCCTACAGTCACCCCCGTTTACACAATTGGTTATTCTTCCACTACGGGAGTACAAGAGGTTCAAGCAGAGACCGAAGCTCCACCGCGCGCGCGCAACCTCGCGGGAGCCGACCGCTACCTCGAAGCATCCCGCGACGTGAGCAGGCAAAGCCAGCGCCGGGCGAAGAGCCACGTCCGCAGGAGGGCTGGAGGAGGGAGCTGCCCGCCGTGCGGTGGCGTGCCGGTGGCACGGCCGCCCCCGGACGTCGCGTCTCCGGCGTCACGGCTCCACGCCGAGCTGGATGGCACCGTGTCTCAGCACACTGCAATGGTTTCAGTTCTTCTCGGCGACACAAGTAAAGCAAGCCATCCTGTTTTATTTTATTAAAGTCATATGTTATTCTGGAATTTTGTGTTGCCGTTATTCTGCCTGCTTAGTCTGGCAGTCTAAGTATATTTGAAAACCAATAAAATAAAATATTGCCAAAAAACATAATACTCCAGAAATCCACTCCCTTCTGTAATTACAGTTTAACGTCTAACATACTTTGTGCTTCACATTCAGCAAACTTTGATACAGTACTTAGACTGAAATTATGGTGCACCAGAGTAACATACATTTGCTGGCAATGAAAATGGGAAATAATTTCTCTTTTATAATTAGGGGATGTCTGCAGGATGGAGGTGCTATTTGTTTGTCATCACAGAATATGCCTGCCTTGTGTCAGGCAATCAGTTTGACATGTGGAGTTAACTTTAGGTTATCCAGACCAGGCACATGTATTTGTTCTCCATTTTCTCTACTGCCTCGCAGCAAGTCAAAATGCAAACGGTTCCTGGCACGTTTATATATAAAGGGTAGCGTTTTCTCGTTAGGAATGTTTGTTTGTTATTTTCTAAATCTCCTATTCTCAAAATACTCTCTTAGCAAAACCACAAAGAGACATATCCCTTATCCACATGAATTAAGAAACCACAAACTTTAAAAATCAAAAGATAAAATATGCTAAAAAGGCTTGTGCTGCTGTATAATGGTGGGGAAAGACTTGGGTTTTGTACTGTTGCCAGCATTTGTGGCATATTTCTAGATATGATGTTAGTAACCTAGACCGTGTGAACAAAGTTTGGAAAGCAACATCTTTTAATTGAATGGCTCCAGCAGTAATTATTATTTGCTCTCCTGTTAATTAACAATTTACAAATGGCAGCCAGAGCAGTATGGTTAAATTACTTCATCAAGCCGACTTAAAGCTGGAAAAGGGTTGCAATTACCCAATACCACAATTTTGCATTGTTTTATTGACAATTTCTGTTTGACCCTATGAAAGAAGTCAGAGATTAAAAGGAAAAAGAAAAGGCAAAACCGTCACGTAATCTATCTCCTACCACCTAAGTTTCTTACTCTGCTCAGAGGCCATCTCCTGTCTAGCTTTGACGATGTTTTCCCATTCTACAGGAGTAGATGCTAATCGCAGGTGAACAGTGCTTTAAAATCCAGTATCCCTCACTTGTTCAGGTCCACAAAAATAAGTTTAACTCACATGGAAGGATTTCTCTCCTTTACGCACCCCAGGTATACAGCATATACTTTCCTTCAATTCCGTAATTCCCATTGATTTCAATGAAACACCAGTACCAGCACAGCTGGTCAATCCCCAGCTCTTACTCTGCTGAATGCAGTCAACAATTCAATTATGAATTCAGCAGATGTTTCAGCTCTTTGGGCCACTGGGAATTTCTCAGCTCTAGCGCTCCGGTGAGGCCAAATTTTCAAAAGTGGCCGCAAAAGTGGAATAGTCTCTCCGGGGAAGCGGTGGAAGAACCATTGCCTGGGACATTTAAAACAGAGACAAAACAGTAGTAATTATACAACAGGGAACACTCTTCGCTGTGAAGTTAAGTTGTAGAGAACCTAGTAGGTCTTATTCATCTCCAGTTGCTATGATCATAGGAAAAACCGAACACGAAGAACTGGAGCTCACTGTCTATTTATGTATGCAAATTGTCTTCTTTGTGCCTACATTAAACAACAGCCCATGCAGGAGTAAACGGGGTACGTAATTATCTAGTCTGAAAGTGCACATGGTCTTGCACATAGAGATGTGATGAGATGAGATGAGAACGCGCATGTACTTAGCATGCACCCTTTTATGGGCTCCTTTTGAAAACTTGAAGCTTAGACAGGTATACAAAGAAATTATCGAGGTTATCTGGCATTTCCTCAAGATCAAGAAATGCAGTCACAAGAATCACATATTTTCCACCGTAATTTAGGGATGTGATCCTAACTCAAATGTCATTTAACAAAGCAATACTGAAAGCAGAACATATTCCTATCATTAAGCTGCAAATTCACCCAACAGGAGACGATTGTCTGAGCACTGCTTCTATACTGAAGTCACTTGAACCTATTGAGCTCTCCACAAACTTTTATGCAGGAAAATAAAAGCCATTCTATTTTCTGAACACATTCATTATTTCCTATGCAGAATACTTGCTGTTTCTCATAATATACTGAAAAATTAGAGAAGAAAAGAAAAGGCAGGCGTGGACAGGCTGCATGTGCTTGAGCTGAGGCACAGATACAGTTCATAGCTACTTCTGCAAGCGTGTCCTGCAATTTTACCTGATTTCCCTCTAAGAGTAAAGTGAAAAAAAATGCAGTAAGATCTCACCATTGTCATAAACACAGAAGGAAATAAGACACTTTGGGGGCTGAGAAGTTTTTAATGTATTCTACCCCTGAAAAAAGAAGTCCAAGAAAACATGCTTTAAGGGCCGTATTGCAAAGACTTGCTGTTGAGAGCTTCGGTCTTCAGTTTCCTTAGGACTGACCAAATGTGGTTCTGAGGGGTTTTTTGTTTTTGTTTATTTGTCGGTTTTATAAGAAAACTGCTGGAACTAGCTATGCTCTAGAAAATTAATACACTTAATCCCAGTAGTGGTGTCCACCCTGGCAGTGACAGCGGAAGAGAGAGCAAAGGCACATCTTAGTCAACGTAGAAAAGGAAGAAGATTTTGCTAGCTCTTCCTGCTACCGACGCCCCCTCAGCCCCCCGGCACAAGGGACGCCGACACTACTTGGCCAAACACAAACTGCTCAGGACACACCAGCATGATGTGGTCCTTAAAATGCTAACTTATGAAAGTGCTTTGTCATTCCAAAATAGCGTACTACACTGGTTTTATTTCAAATGGAAAACCAAAAGAGTTGGGAGAGGTGATTTTTCTTAATTATATGGTATTTTTATGTATTCGCAAGAGCAACTGAAGCAACAAAGATTAGGCCAATAAGGAAAAATCTGGCAAGGAGAGTATACTTATCTCATTGATTTTAGCGTCTTGAAATGGGGTTCTAATTTAGTAAATTCTAGTAAAAACAAACAATCTATTTTGCAGAGGCTTTGGATGGCCACATGCTGGGAGAAGCGGGGCCGGACCCTCTGCCCACCAGGTGCTGTGCCAGCAGGCTGAGCAGCAGCACCAATGAAGCCTTCTCCTCGGCCCCAGCTAAGGGACACGGACACGCAGACTTTCTCCCTTCCTGCCATCTGCTTTGCCACCGCGCAAATAAGTCCGGGGAAAATGCAAGACTGATGACACTGAAAGCCGAAGTTGTCACTTTTACTGCGGCGCAGAGTGAAATAAGAAATCTGACTTCCACAAATTGCCCTGACAGTCTCCCTGATAGGAGACACCGAGCCCACCCCGAGTCAGGCGCTTCTCCGCGCCACCAGCTAACAAGGGGTGCAGAGACATGCCAACCGTCCTCTTCGCGTTTAGGCTATCAATACAATTAAACTGCAAGGAGATCAACCATCTCTTTCACAAGGATCATGCTGCCACCACCGAGCAGGCAACTTTAAGTCAGTATTGCCATAGTTGGAGCCGTACTAGCCCACCTCGAGGGGAACGCTTTTCATCCCCTGGGCAGTTTCTGACCTCAGCCAACTCTCCAAGAGCAGCACAGAGCAATACTGTACATCAGCTCATGGGGGTTTTCTTTTTTTCTTTTTCCTTTTTTTTCTGTAAGCAACTCTTTTTATTTCATTCTTTTGCATCACCACCAATATCATAGCGTTGATGGCATTCAAGAAGGTGTGGGGTGCATTCATTCAGGTGCGCAGAACATGTCCCATCTTCTCATAAAATCACAACAGAGATAATCCTCCCTGGTTAACATGTATTAGAGCAAATATGCATGAACTACAGATAATGAAATTCCCAGCCCTGAGCTTTCAGCAAAGAAGCAAGCAAGGTCTCATTCAGTTCAGCATGGGATCATTCAGAACAAATCAAGAGACATCACAGAAGAAAAAGATATGTAAAGCTTTGCTACGTGGCATGGGTTCAGATACCTGCCACGCTCGCCCAAAGCTGCTCCGCATGCCCGTGTCGTGCTCAGACGAGTAACGGGCAGGGTCGCGCGTTCAGTGCCCACCCCTGCGCGGGGTGAAAGCCCCCCTGGCTACGCATGCGTGCACACGCCGGTTCCTAAATCAGGTCTCCAACGCATCAACTATTTAGTTGCACTGCAAAAAAACAAGAAAAAGCCATTGCATGTCTCAAAGATCACTCAGCGCTGCAGAACTGACGGCCAGGGGAGAGCCCTTAGAAATTCACCCCAGGATCTCATGTATTATTTTTCACTGAGACCTGAGGAATTGTCACAGCGGAGGAGACGAGTGATCTGCCCAGCGCCTTGCCAGTGGGCAGCACCTGGCGCTTCAAAGGCAGGTGAAGCCCCCCGTAAGGCGCAGCCAGCGCCGCGCGCGAGGCACGGCTCCTCTCGCCCTGCTGCAAGCCTTCGCCCCGTGAGCTGAAGCAGGAGGTTTGATTACCCTTAGCATTATCCGAGCTCGCAGCGCTACGTATTTTAATAACGGCCATAAACTTATCCAGTCCTTTTTGAAATCCAGCCACAGCATTTGTTTCAATGACCCCCTGCGGTAGTGAATTCCAGAGATTGCCTATGCATTGTATGAAGAAGGATTTCCTTTTGTTTGTTCACAAAGCATTGCCCTTTAATTTAATCACGTGCCCCTTAGCTCTGGTACAGTTAGCTGAATCCTGCTCATTTCCCCCCCCCCCATTCCCCCCCCCCCTTTTTTTTTAATATAATCTGGACTTCTCCAACCCGTTCCAGTGCTGGCTATAATTATTTCTCTTAATTCAGTTATTAAAAAATGTCTGCTTGTGGCAGCAGCATTGCGGATCCCTAGTAAAATTGATACAAATATTTTATTAGGATAATTAACAACGTTCAGCACAAGCTTGCTTGGGAGAGCATTTGAGAAACTGAACGGGTTTGAAATTTGAAACAGATGCAAGACATATTCATAAATAAAACCAGACCAAGTCAAACTGTGGCCTGCATAATAAGACATCACTCACTCCGCTTGCTATATATTTGCAGACATGTTGTTAGCTGCATTTATTACAAAAGTTAGGTGCTTATTTGGAAGCTTTCACTTCTGTGAGCTTGTGATACTTTCTGTAGAACAAGCACCATAAATCATACCACGCTGGGCTGAAAACCATGTACCTCCAGATAACTAGCACTTGTCATTAGATTGTCTAAAACAGAGGATTAGCCAAAATACAGATGGGGAGGAAATACAGGCTGTTTACGTGGAGTATTTTGGACAACAGCCCACATAAACTTACAATAGATATGGATATAGCATTTCGTAAAAGTTAGATAGCAAAAAGTGCAAGAAAATACTCTGACAGAGAAAATAAATGAAGCCGATAGAGATTTAATTCTTTACATTAATGATTATGCACTGTGGGTAAAAATTCAAAACGTTAAGCCATTAAATCATTTCACCAGTACTTTAAACAATAGAAGTAGACCTGGATCATATTGCACAAGTTTTTTTGTAGACTAGATAAATATTCAGCATTGTACATTGCAACTCTAACACTTCTCACCCGTTCCACACGCTGCATGACCTATTTCCCAGTCCTTTTTCATGTGGGACAGGTTTTAAATAAAATAGAAATTCCTCTTGCTTCTTACAGATTGGAGTTGATTAAATATTCTACTGATAAAGGGTAAGCAAATGTCAGATTCAATATAATAAAAAGAGAAATGAGAGTTCATACAAGCAGCAAAGCAAACAATCCATTTTCATACTTTATTAGAAACATTTATTGCCATAATGACTGCATTATACTAAGCAAGCAGGTGGAAAGGTGCTCAGTGCAAGATATTCTCAAATATCTTTATTTTGAGAATTTTATATCTCCAATATTTAGACAGATGTTTTATTCCCTATAATATAGTCAGAGTATGAAATGCTGTAATTTCAGTTACTACATAAGGATCAAAATTGTACTTGAAGATCATGGCCTGTCATTGTGATTTCAACAATAATGGTAGACCATTAAATGCTCAATTTTTCTGCTTTGACTTTATATTCCCAGCGGTGAGTTGCTTTCGATAGAGATGGCAGAGCTCAGCGTGCACTGGCAAGCGCTCTGCCCAGGTTTGCGGAACGCATTGCAGGCGCACTTCGCAGCCGCTCTGCTCCCCATCCAATTTTATAGATCCGCCAGCCTGATCCAGGGCCTCAGTAGCAATGATAGAGCGTGCCCATTTTTCCCTTTGCCTATCAAACAGCTGGCGCCAGTTACCTTAACAAACAGCGGGATCCGTAATTAAGCAGCCCCGTATTCAACAAGACACCAACGCCACCAGTGCCGCCTTTGGTAACTATAACGCTCACTTCTTTCAGAACTTGACTTTCTCTCCATTTACCAGCTCAGGAAGCCAAGCCAGCACCAAATTTAACACCAGATTTCATCATTTTCTTTCATTTAATTTAAGAAAGAATTTAACCTGTGTTTAGTGCTCATGGCCCAGTCTTGCATTCTTACCTTAACCAAAGTCCCTGCTAAAGTCAGCGGGAGTTTTGATTGCAAAAGTCTTCATTGTCAGGATTTTCCTCATCATTTTACAGCAAATGCATTTTAGTTCCAAGGATTTCTCTCTTTTGCCATAAATTGTGAAATATGTATCAGTTCGAGTTTAGGATAAAAAAAAAAAAGGGGGGGGGGGGGGGGGAAGAAAAAAAAAAGCCTGACATATTAGCCAGGAAAATTTACTGCAAAATTCTCCTCTTTTTATTAACAAAGATCATTAGGACATTAGTTTTTCTTCTACTGGCAGCATTCCACAGCTAGAATATTCACAATGTCTAGGACACTTTCATTTTGTAATCTGGAGGATGCAGTATATTAATTTTCAGGATTTATCACAAGAAAAGTGAAGTCATACTAAGTATAGTAGGTGTAACTAACTTTCATGTCAAAAAAGCTGTAAAGGGTGCCAGAAGCTCTTCTGGGCTAATAATAAGCGAAAAGGATATAAACTTGATTAGTCTCACTTAAGAAGCAAGAAGATAAAGTAAGCTTGAAAAGGCCTTTGCTCTTCCTTCAGCTTCATCGGGTTGCAGAGAATCATGAAGCTTATCGCCATGAGATGTGTGCCCCAGTGCCAATTTACGTCACACGGCCCCCACCTGCACCCACACCAACAGAATTTGTAATTCTCTCCTAGGCCCCCAAAACCTTTGCAGCATCTCCCATCAGTTGGGAAAAGCACTGAGGGGACACAACTCTCCAGGCCTCCGACAAACTGCTCAGCAGTATGATGCAAAGAAGAGTACCGCTCCCGCCGCAAGCGCCCTTCTACAAGGATGTCCCTGCACCTCTCCCAGCTCCGGCCGCCCAGGACAGGCTACGCGCCGGCCAAAATGCAGCGCTGCGCAGTTGGGCAGATCTCAGAAGGGGAAAGCAAGAGTGTGCCAGCACGTTTGTTACAACTACACTTTCCAAACGGGAAAACGTGCTGAATTTTTATTGTTTTTTATTAACCTCGTCACTGTTTCCTCTATCCTCTCTTAACCTCTGCTCCTGTAACGCCCGAACATCTCCTGCTTCTCGATGATGACTGCCACCTAGTCAGCTCCCTTCTCATCATTTTCTTAAGCATCACAAATCTCACTCACCTCCAGGTATATCAGCAGCGACTGCATTGAAAAATGGCTTCTGATCATATAAGAAGAAAATCTGCTTGCCACGAGAGCCCAGGAAAGATGATGTAGACTGGGTTTTGTACTCAAAGGAAAATAAGTTGGTTAGTGGCTTTCAGCCACCGAGCCACTTCCCCAAGTAAGCCTACGATGAAGAGAGTGATAGCCTAATGAAGGAAAACAGTGTATTATCAAATGTAAATTGCAGTTAATGGTGCATATGGTTCTGCATGCTGATATTGATTATTACGGATTAAGATAAGTTCAGGGCGGGCTGCCAGGTGTCGGCCCAGGGCATGCACTGGAAAAAGGGCAACACGAGGCCGAGGAGGGACCTGCGAGCGCAGGCACCCCTCCAAGAAACAGCACCAGCATGGCAGAGAGGACCCTGGGGAAGAAAAAACAGGGAACAAAACTGGAAAGGAATGAGCTCTGGTGAGAAAAAGAGAAAAGGGAGAGTGAATGAAAGAGGGAGGGAGAGAATGAGTACAGGAGGGGAGAGAGGGCAATTGCTATGAGAAGGTGAGTGGGACAAAGAGAAGGAGGAGAGGGCAGACTGCAGAGCAGGACCTGCTCTGGGAATCAGGACGAGGAGACCCACGACAGGAGCCACCGTCTGCTGGGAGCTGCTATGGCTGCGCATAACAGATGTTGTTTCCCTTAAAAAAAGGAAAATATATTTAAAAGCATTAAAATAACACTGCTACAATTGTAAATCAAAACATTTTCAATTGATACATCCTGGAAATAAGTGTAATTTCCTGTTCTTTGAGGGCAAGACATTGCACCTTCATACCACTGTGCTGTATGCATGCAATGCATACACGTTGCTTACAAAAAGACAACAACAAACGTACGTTTCCTCAGACATTTGCTACTCTCTGCACAAACCTGCTGAGATTTCCAACCTCTATTTGTTTCCAGAAGTCCTATTGGACCTACCATGCCCTTGTTGCCATGAACTGATCCTTCTATAAACTGACTCTTCCATATGACGGGGTCTTACCTCTGCCCGGCGACGGAGCCGCTCATCCCTGCTGCACCAAAAGCAGCAGGGAATTAAGGCAGAACGCAGCTCTGGGACACCAGGGCTTGGGAAGTCCTTGCCAGGGCAGGCAGGAGGGCACCTGTCCCCTGAAACCTCTGCAGGGACATTAACACGTGTGGGTGGCCAACGCACTCAATGCTACTTGAAATTGCAGGCACAAGTCCAGCATATAAGCAGGGATATTTTCTTGGCCCTCCATACTACAACCTTCATTTTCTGTCAGGAATATACATCCGATAAAGATAAAACTACTTGTGTGAAATATAACGATCTGTACAAAAAGCCAGAGATCTAGGTTTTGAGGGATATTGTTTTTTATTTCCTGGGTTTGGCCAGACCATAGAAATGGTGTTTGTAGAATAAATTACTCACCACGTAAACCATAAAACATGAAAAAATGGTAAGAACGGTAGCTCTTAGCAATTACCAGATGAAATGAGTTCCAGTAAAACCATATACAGAGTCCTAATGTTTAGGCATTTCTCCATACAGACATGACCACTTAAACACTTTTGAAACCTTTGCTCTAGGTATTTATTTTAACACAGCCATCAACTTCATTTTTTCCCTACCCTGTTGTCTAACACAAAGATTGTAATTGGGGATTCCCTTAATAACCTATATGCAAAAGTATACAGGAGATGCAGCCCTAGAGGCTCAAGATTAGGGAGGCCAGACAACCAAAAGACTTTACAGTTTTACTTGTAAAACTGTACTTGCAATGGCCAGAGCCATTGCAAAGGAAGGATGTGAGTAGTTGCACGCAATCATAAGCCCAGCCCCTACGTTTGCTCTCACAACTCCCCAGCTCAGGCTACCTTTGAAATTCAAAAGTGCTCAGGTTGGCCAGATTTTGGAGGAAGGAAGGCTCAGTCAACACCACCGTGCAAGTGGCTTATAAAGTTTTTCTGTGGTTGGCTTGGTCCTAATTTGTCAGCAAAACAAACTAGATTGGGTAGGGGAAGAGTAGCTTCCTACTCCAGGGAGCTGGAAAATCTCTGCTTTGAAAAAATATTGTACAGGAAGCTCCCAGATTCATCTACTTGCTGAAAGCAAAAATCATGGATGCCATGCTGCATCCTAGGGTCTGGTAAAACTCCAAGCTTCCTGGATTAGATGAAAAATGACCGCCCTCTTGTCTGCTTGACCCCGACATCGAACATCCTCGCAGCAATGTTGCAGGCCAGTAAACTTTGTATGGAAAAATGCACAGGGAAGAGAAGGAGGAGGGAAAGTTGTTTCCTTTGTACCGCCTCTGAGTCCTTGAAGCCTTCCATATGCCCTGTGCATAGCAGGTGATACGGCTTTTTAAGCAGCAGCTTCCCGTGAAGCCCCCGGGTCGGAGCAGCAGGCGCTATTTACCCAGCACCGAACGGATGTCCGGCCATGATCTAGCCTGCGGTGACTGAGTACTCATAGTCCTGTCCCCCACACATCGTAGTGATTTAAGCACCAAAACTCAGGCACATAATTAGCAGAAGAAACTCAGGGTTTCTGCTGTAAGGCTGTGATTAAATTAGGCATTTATGGATTTCTGAAAGAAAGGAGACTAAAATGTTTTATAGTGTAGTTAAAAGAATCATTGAATGATTCCCTCATGTTGAACATTTCCTAATGTCAGAAGCAGGGTGGATGACACAGAAATCATAAATCCAATTGATAAGTGTTAAAAATCACTTTAGTCTGCCAACTTACTAGAAATTCAATAAAATGGTATGGGAGAATTTATTTGTGTATGTGTAATATATATGTGTGAAATTAGTGTAGGTGCCTATATGCAACGCACCCGCGACAGGGCTTGGTCCTCCAGCATTTACATAGCACCAAGGCAGCAGTAACCGGACGTGAGAAAACCATTGCAAATTGCTAACACCATGCACGTACGTGGTGAGGTGTCAGCCAGCAGCCGAGGCAGGAGGCGATGGAGGACGTGGGCTGAGCCGTCAGGGCTCACTGTGCCGCCGCCGCAACTCATGGCCAACGTGCGGGAAAGAGCGCTGAGGCCAACGGCATCTGCTCGAACGAGTCACTGCCCGCCAGGCTAGGAAATGGCAAAGGGGCGGAAATGAGGAAAGGAAATGTTGGAACAACGTCCAACCGAGACGCCTGCCCTGCAGGGAAGGGGGAGACCAGGCACCCTGGCCATGGCAGCGCCCCGGGCACCACGGCACGACCCAGCACAGCACAAAAATGCTGCATTTTTGCACGCTTCCTTTTACTTCACTCGTCCCATTTAACGTTGTATATTAAGTCGCTTTCTCACCTCATGGAGGCAGGGGACTTTGGAGCGGCATGAAATGACAAAATACAGCTTTGTTTCCCGCTCGGGCTCTCTCTGTATACGCTCCTCTGGTGTCTAACTCTGCCTCCAACTCCATCAACATACCCAGCAGAGCCTGGGGCAAAGCTGGAAAAAAAAACACCCAGCGCATTCGATTTACAAACAGAAATAAACACCTTTTCAGCAGGTTCTACATAATCACTAAACAAAACCAGGGGAGAAAAAAAAAAAAAACAAAAAAAAACCCCACACACAACACGACATTTTTTTATGTAGTTTCTGTGCAGCTGTGACCCTTTATTTTCTTGAGGAAATAACACCATCAGCGAAAGATGTCTAGCACTGGGGTCTCAGGCAGCATCACAATTTCCTTTCTGGTTTACTAAAAAGCGAATTATTTTGGCTGTTGTGTCACACCTAAGCACATCGCCGGGATCGGCTGGCGCCCGGCGAGCCGCAGCCCATTCCCGGTTCTGCCGGGGAGAGCGCGGCTGCCCTCTCCGAGGATCCCACCCGCGCGGCGCTCGGGGACGAGCGCTCACCCCGGCACGCGAACCTGCCGGAGCGGGTGAGAATGAATCAGATATGAAAATGTCTGAAGCAATAAATTAACGCACCGCGGGTGGGGTGGCGGAGGGGGGAGTGATAGCTTAATCCTTTCCAGTCCAAACAGTACCTGACACCCATTACTGTTATAGGAGGTGGTACGCTGTAACGGTACTGGAGCGAAAATGATCATTCCCCGGTGATTTGGAGCGTTGCAATAGGTACGCGGTGTGATTCTGCGAAGGCATCCATATGGGATTTTATACTACTCGCACGCTGAATCCAGGTTAACCTGTCAATGTATTTCTCTGGGCTTTCTTGCTTTGATTAACCTAAAAAGTGTGCATTCTACATTCAAGCAGAACTTTACTATTTTAGATCTTTGTTGAATGTCTACTCATTATTCATGTGAAGCCTAATAATATATAACTAACATCCATATAACATAAAATATTACAGTCTGAACTGGATACATTTATTTGCAAAAAGATTAAAAACTAAGATAAAATCAACACAAAGAAGAACATTAGCATTCACCATCTAATAGCAAGCATCTTCACAGTAATTTAAGATTTACTGCAAAGAACTGCAATAGCTATTTGAAACCAACATACTGAAAGTTTTGAAATACATTTTTTAATTTAACTGACATACATTTCTGCAATCATTTATACCAGGAAAATAACATCAGCCTGCTATTCAGCATTGATGGCAGATAAACAGAAATGTTGCAGCCAAGAACTTCATTGCAAAATTAAATGTCCCAGGAAACGTACTTTATTTGGTGGTTTTCCTAATCATAGGCCAAATTCTCCTTTCAGATACACCTATGTAAACTAGAATTACTAGGCTGACTTCAACATTTTCTAGAAAGGTTTGGTTTTCCTGCTTTCTGCCGTATATATATTGAAAGTAAAGGAACCTATGAGCTCATGGACAAATTGAGAGAGCACTTAGACACTTCTTTCCCTTTTCTTTCCCTTCCTTGGCTGAAATTCAGAAATAGGAACACTATATGAAAATATGGAATTCAGGATTTGGACACAGCTTGCCATACACCACATTTAGCTGCTGGTGTGCATCACTAATTCTTCCTTGAAAAGAACCAGCAGCTTGTGACACCAAGAGCTCCCGATTTGTTTGGAAGACACAGTAAATAACTGTGGTATAAGGCACGTATACCGGTAATAGGGTCACATTCACATTTTGTGCAAACTGGAGTCTCTTTAGAGACAGTTTTGGGCTAGAAGTGAGGATATCACATCTACCCAGCCTGCAGCTGTCAGCACCTTCTCCGGAGCTCCAAGTCTACCAGTTCAGGTCTCCTTGCAGACGGGTCCTTGGCCGGGGGGCAAAGGTGGCTCTGTCCATCCTGCCGCTGAGGGCTGGGAGGCATCGCGCTCCCTACGAGCTGCTCACAGATCAAGTTAAATTCTGAAGAAAACCTACAGATCACTTTGCAAGTGCCACCACACCCACCTCCCCGCGCGACTCGGGGAACACTAGGCCAAGCTTTGCATATTTTGCTTTCATTTTTATTCCCTTATTGCTTTTGTTCCCCTTTGTGTCATTGGGCTTTTGGTGGGTGAGGGAGCGCGTGTGGGCACTGGGTCACCCCAAACCATGCCGCAGATCACTTTACGCCGCCATACGGCTCACCAGGGGCTCCGGGACCACCAGGATACCAAAGCAGACTGCAGTGTCTGAAGGAGGATACACGTGCACCAATACACCTAGCAAAATCTTCAGCACGACGGACTTGATTCTCCACCTCTTTGCAGCACATGTAGGGTGGCTCACGCTCGCAAAAATCCAAACCACCTCAGTATCAACACTGCCTCTTTGACACGGGAGTTTTATATACTCAATTACCACTGCATTATCCTTCATCTCTACTATTGCAAACCGTAAAAACCAAATATATTTCACTTACGGTTCCTTCATTCAAAAGAGTTTGCCTTTGTCTTCCTTTAGCCTATTCACTGACAGCAAACTTCATGAATTAACAGGCTCATGGTATAACTCATGCATGGAAATCCAATATAACCTCTTGGCTATAAGCAGTAACACTTCGCTTATCGTACACTAAAAGAATTTTTACTAGTTAATTAAGATTTGTTTGCTTAATTTTTTTCAGGCAGTTTGAGATGTTGCTATTCTGTCATTTGGCTGGGAAAATCGTGATGTATACACTGTATAAAAGTGCCAAAATAAGAAATGTTAGGCTGCAGTGTCTATGGCAGTAAATCTTTTTTGTAATCCTAACTTCATATTTCCATTGAATTGTTCCTCTTGAGCTGTGCAGGCAGTTGAAGTATTTGAGTATAGTCACATATGCTTTGCTGCTGCTAAGAGCCTAAAGTTAGTAATCTGCAGGCACACATACAGCATAGAGCACGCTGTTGGCACTCCTCGCGCTGCAAAATATTACAGCGCACCTTATACAGCGCTTGCTTTCAAAATTTCCTTTGCACTTTGTTTACTATATATTCCAATAGTGTAATATTAAACAAAAACAGTGTGTCCTGTGCCAGAATGATTGATTACTACACCGTGGCAAGGTCACCTCCTAGGAACAGGCTGAGTGCAGTAAGGGCTGTCTGACTCATACAGTTAACACTATATCCGCATTGTATGAATGTCACCAGCAATCCAGTGATTTATTGCTTGGAAGGCTCTGTTCAATTTTTTCTGCCTGACCAAATTGCACATTTTCTAGAAAAAGAAGCAAAAATATTTCAGCACATGGATTACCCCAAGTCCTCATTTCTCCCACTAGGTTCAACGAGTCTTTTCAAAGATGCTGATCATCAAAACCTCATATTTTTCACTTTTTTTCCACCCTCTTCTGCCAGATATTTGGCAAAAATGATTATTGCACTAATGAAAAGGTGCAGCAGAAGATTAAGGGTTTTTTAATCAGATTTTGGTAACATCTGTGGGCCAGGAATAAGGGCAGCTGTATGCTCTGTTTCTTAATTTTAGTAAGATTTACTCTGGATATAAAATGTTAGCCTCAGGCAAAATTTAACTGGCTTAAAAGAAAAGAAATGATAGTCTTACAGGAACTACCTAACTCAAACTGTTTGAAAACAGTGACTGAGATTAATCCCTTTTGCTCTCAGAAATTTCTACTTTCTGACAAAGAAGATGTAATTATAGATTGAGAGAAATGACTTTCAAAATTAACATTCCCACAGCCCTCGACATAGCAGATACATTCATTCCTCTTGTATCTGCATGGCAATCGCAGGAGATACACCGTGCCCGAATCCCCTCTTTTCTTCCGAGGGCGCGCGTGCCGTACGCAGCGTGCACGCGCGTGCACCTAGGAGCGGGATGGGAATACAGACCTGCTCCCAGCGGGTCCGTGACACCAAACAGGGACACCAGGCCCTCCCTTCAACTCAGCCAGAAAATGCAGGGTTAATATAACCCTTTATCTCAAAGAACTATAAAAAACGGCTAGGTAATGCATCTTAACAAGTGCTACATAACGCATCAATTAATGCTGCATCTAGTGAACCATATGTGACACAATAGCTGAGATATATTGGGTGTCCTGAACCCGTTACAATTACTCTGTTTTTTCTAGTATAATTGTATATCGTATAATTGTATTGTGGAATGAAACTCCCATTATCTTCATGCCTTTTAAAGTGCTCTGTGAACACCGACTCAAAGATCACACTTCAGCAGCCAACAGCTGGAACTATCTTGAGATATAAAGAGCATCTTCCAGATCGCAGCACGGGTTTCACCCTGGAACCAGCATGTCCCCCCGCTGCCTTCTGCTCCTGTTTATATCTGTGGATTTGTTAAATATGTTAATTTTAGAGGGGAAATAAATTAATATGGGGTGAGGGGGAATAAGGATCTAACTACAGAGTGGTATGCCATACCTTTGGTCTCCTAAGTCCAGAAACGTTCCACTTCAACAATGATTTGTTCATTGCTTCAGCTAATTCTGATGAAACAAACCAAAGATCTCTCAGTGAAACATGGCAAAAAGTTTGCTGCGCTACCACCTCAGCAAACCCCAAATGCCCGCAGCAGAGGACGGATCACAAAACGGGCCTGCAGGAGGGGAGCAGGCAGGCCGGGGCATCCCAGCACCACAGAGCACATCCCACAGTTGCTAATTCTCCAACGGCTCCATCACCATCAACATGTGACTTGTGCAGTTCTTCATGTTCTAATTGATATCTGCTATTCCCACATAACAAACAATGACTAATGCTAATATCTAGACAGGCAAATACAAGCTAGTGCAAAACCATACTGCGGCGCAGCTCCCTTTGGAAACCTATGGGGCCATTAAGAAGCAATTCAAAGTAGAGATTGATGTGCCCCGGGGGTTGCTCCAGGAGACACGATGCATCTCCAGCCCTCTCGGGCCCTAGGGCAGCTCATCCACGCGCGGCTCCTGAGGACGGGATGCTCCGCGACCCCTCTCTAGCAACGCAGCTCCGGGGCACGGCTGCGTCCCGATGCTTCGCTTGGGGCTGCCAAAGGAAAACGCCTCCCTAGACCGCAACACGCACCAAGATCGCGGTCGCAAGGACACGAGCATCCCTTGTGGTCCCGTGACTGCTTGGATTTAAAACGTCGAGGAATTAAATCAATGAGAGCCACATACGGACAGTGACACACTTTGCTTTCAACAGGTACTGCCTCATATACACAAAAATATACTTGCTTTACATCAAAATAATGTTCTGATTAAGCATGCTGTTTTTTTCATGAGCTGTCTGCACCATTCCTGAAAAGTTATGCTCTTTTAATTACAAAGTTTATGTCACCCAGTGCAATTTTAATGTAATGAAACATTAAACTGGACCTTGCGCTTCATGTAAGATAAAATTATTCATTGAATATTAGACCACTAGGCCACCTACTGTTCTTTTACAAATGGTTGAACTATCACGGGGTTACAGAACTTAACATGTAAATTGCAGCAGAAGTTATAATTTCTGTTGCAAATCCCAAAAGACTGTCATTTAAGTCAAATATATGAGTGAAAGTTTGCCTCGGTGCCATAATAATGCAGTGAAAATGACCAAAATCTGAACATTTCTAAAGTAATCATTAACCCAATAATAATGCACTTTTAGTTATTCAATTAAGAGCCTTAAAAATTATTAATGGCGAGTTCTTCTTATAAAAACGGAGTTTTAAACCCTGGCATTTAATGTTAAGGATAACAATACTTGATCTAGCCCATTAGTAAGATCTTTTGTGAAGCCAAGCAGCCTATGCGTTTCAGGGCAACGCCTGCTCACGCTTGAGCTCATTACTCTCCAACAAGCGAGAGCAGCTTTCTAAAACCGCCGGCCTTAACGCGAAGTTCATGTTTAGCTGCACGCTGAAAATCTGGACCGAGTGCAGCTGGATTAAAAACCAGGGACAGAAATCCCTGCGTAAAGCAGACCCCGGGCCGAAGGAAACCGGAGCGGATGCTTTCCCTGCCTCCGGAAAGCTTTCGGGTCGGGGGCGCAAACCTCGGGAACCCGCGTGCGCCGATGCCGGCCGTCCTCGCCGCCGATACCCAGCTATTTCGTTTCCACCTCCCGCCCTACCTGCTTTCGGCAGCAGGTTGTCAGGAGATGAATTTTCACGTTCTCCCCTGTGACAGCGTCACGTGGCTGTCGCCGGGCTCTGCTCCGGCTCGGCTCCCTCGGCCCCCTGATTTATGGCTGGGGATGAGAGGCTGGAGAGCGCTCCGCGCAGCGGTGCTCGGCACCCACCTCCAATTAGGGTTGGCGAGGCACATATTTAAGTCCCCGCGGCGTCGCACCGTAATTTATGAAATTACTAGATAACTTTTTGCTGGACCGCGCACCTTCGGGATGTTTTTCTAGGTCAATATTCATCAGCAGACCCTGAACGCAAAGGTTAAGTGCGCGTTTCCTCTGCCAAACACGAATGAAATCTCCAACCTGATTGATTCTGCTCCTGGAAACCGTAAATACTTACTCCAAATGGTAGATGGCTTCCTAAGTCCACTCATTTCCACATCTGATATCGATAACACCCTGCTTCCCCCCTTATCAGTTCCTCTCATATTTCACGGCGAACCCGAAGCGCCGGGGAGCCCAGCGGCGCGTCTGGAGGAGCGCCGAGCATCAGCATCGCCGCCGCCGCCCCCCGCGCCCGCGGTCCTTGAATCTTTCACCCCTGTCACCGCTCTTTCATCATGATCGGAGGCGATCGGTCAGCGCCGTGCCGCCACCTGTCCCTTCGATCCGACGCCAGGAGCACTGCTGCAAACTGTCAGTCCTGAGCGCCGGCCATTTACAGGGCGTCTCATTAACACCTCTCTTCCCTCTGGCTACGCGCCACTGCAATGTAAGATGACTGTTGTTACTAAACACGCACAAAATATGCTAAAAGAGCGTTAAGAGCCTGATTTAAATCTAGGAAAGCCGGACAGTTCAGAGTTAAAATCTCCTTCTGTGTGTGGTGGGGGGGGGGGGTGCATGTGTGCATACACTTAATTTTTTATATGTATATATACACACACACACACACACTTATGAAAATATATATATATAAAATAAACATTATATATATAAATATTTTTATATACACGTGTAAGAGAGGTGTCTTTGCCGTGGCGCGCCTGCACCTCGGCCGCGGCGCCCAGGTAGCCCACCTCCTCCAGGAGCCACCGCTGCTGCC
This sequence comes from Struthio camelus, assembly GCF_040807025.1. Classification (NCBI taxonomy): domain Eukaryota; kingdom Metazoa; phylum Chordata; class Aves; order Struthioniformes; family Struthionidae; genus Struthio; species Struthio camelus. The sequence goes on along the minus strand of NC_090948.1, from coordinate 2,429,528 downwards.
GGCCCCCAGGCACGAAGCCCCAGCAAGGAGGATTTATTCGTGCAGGGGACGTAAAAGAGGCCGAGGGGAAGGAGGGGATACGGAGCTAAGGCGCTGGAGGGCTGCTCGGGAGAGCCGGGTCCAGCTCGCAGCTCCTTCACAGCCACGCCGAGGCCCTGAGCCAACCAAGCGGTGAAGCGCGTCTTTAAATCGAAGCACGTGGGCCATCCTGTTGGAGAGGACAACTCAGACAAATCAGCCCCACGCTGGATACCGCCCTCATTTCTTTTTCACCTTCATTCTCCATCCACAAGCAACCGGGGATAATAATGCTTAGATAATAACAATACTCCCAAAGTACTTTCCAGGGGAGGAGATGGCGCGCATACCCAAGTTACCTCCAGAAAAAGGGGCCAAAACAGACGCTGCTGCAGCAGCAGGATTTGGGGATTCAGGGGGTTTCAGTCCCCAGGGGTCTGCGCCTGCGAGAAAACAGCCTTCGGAAAGTTAAAACTCAGGGGGGCCAACAGCGCGAGGCTGCGTGTGCCGGCCCGGCCGCGCACGTTGATGGACCCGCACGCGTCATCATCGGGTAGCTCCACATCTCAACTATTCCAGTACAATCACCGTCTTGTAGGCAAAACAACGCTGGCAAAATTTTAGTGGTTCTTTCTGAAAAATACAGCCTAAAACACTGTATCTTTCTAAAGAAAACTCTCTATTAAAATCAAATAACCTCAAGGATTTATCTTTTTAAAAAAGTTCACTAAGAAGCATAAAAGCACGTAGCAGTTTGCCAACGCAAAAATAACACATAGCACTTTTTATTGAGTTGGATCCAACCCAAAACCTTGGGTCTGACCACCCCGAACTCTGAGAAAGTGCAAGAATCTGAATTTGGAACTAGAGCCAGATTTTGCTACTGGTTCTTGTTTCACTAGAGAACAATGTTTTAATAATGAGCCCGCTCTTGAACACCCAGGTTTCAGATGGGCTTAAAATGTTGAGGCTCCAGTCCAGCGAGCTCTGCACAGGCTTGAGGGGTCGCTTGCACAAGGATCCCGACAGAGGAAGGGTCTAAGTGAGAGAAGCGCAGGGAGCACCCAAAGGTAAGGAGGAAAAACAATCTTTTATTTCTATTTTTTCTGCAGCTTAGAAACAGCTTTTTTTCTTTTTTTAATCTATAAAACATTTACATACAGATTGAGATCTTGAATGCCAAGTCTGAGTCCGGAGTGAGTTGTTTTAGCCAAGTTATACACCGCGGAAAATAAACTTCTGTAATAGAAACATTCTTAGGAACCGCTGCATGAACGGACCTGCTGTAATACTCATCCTCAAGGAAGGCTCTTGCTTCTTCTCGAGCCACATTCCCAATTACCAAGTGTCCCCTCCCTATATACGGAGCTCAACCAGGTGAGGTGGTAACCAGCAACTCTACTGCTGGTCACAGCCCCGGACACGATCGCCGTGCTTAGCGAAGATACCGGCACAAAGCACTTCCACTGCTGGCTATTTACAGTCCATCAAAATGCTTTCACAAGTAACGAATTAGGGACCACTTCTTCCTTCCCACAAATGCAGCAAGAGGGTTATGAATATAAACAAAAATGTTTTAACGCTTTCATGTTTAACACTATATAAGAACGGGATCTACAAAAATGATTAAAAAATAAAATGGTGTCTTCAAAACATGTTAGTGGTGCGGCCGGTGCAAACATGGGGCTTTTTTAAAAAGACTTGGGCACTCAAACCAGCGTGGTCGGAGAGCACCTCAACTTCTCCTTCTGGAGAGTAGGACACCCCGCACCGCACACCTCTGCACACCATGGTGTTATATGGAAATATCAAGCCATCTTCCATGCAGAATTTGAGCCCGTGAGCCCAGGAACAAAAAGGAAACCAAGCACCAGAGAGCAGGACACCACCTCCCAGACCTCCGCCGCCGGGGCTTTAGCGACATCTCCATGCAGAGCGCTTTGCCGCACCGAATGTTTAGTGGCATCTTCCTGCCATGTCCATGCCTGGAAATTGTATTTCTGGTCCTGAGGTTTGTTTTCAACATTATTGATCAGGCAATCTTGTTCTGTGACCTGGAACATGTCTGTCAACAGTGTTTCTTAGCGCCGCAGCGTTCAAAGTCACACAGGAAAGTTTACTGTCACAAGCTCAGGGAGAAGTCATGCTTTGTGGCTAGTAAAATGCATTAAGTGCATTAGATTGGTCCGGTTGCCAAACATCACTTATTTACTTCTGTGAGGTTAAATAATCTAAAAGCAGTGACTGCAGACTCAGTGCCAGGCATATGTTATGCTTTCCGCTGAGCAACGCTGGCTATGCACTGCCAAGGTGGAGCCCCTTCTTGCCAGCATTCATCCTATTACTACGCATGTAATTACAAACAACATTAATTTTACTATTTATTTTACCTTTTCCAGTCATCTGGTTGCAAATCTCCACAAAAGTCATCCTTTCTATCCCACCTTGAAATTAACCTCTTTGCTTTTAGCGTAGGTATCATAAAGTGCGGTGGGTAGGATGCTACTGTACTATTACTAGCGCTTGCCCCGTTCATTAGTGGCAGTTGTTACCTTTTGCTTCTCCTATCCATCCCTTCTATCTATTTGCCAAATGCACCCAGTTTGCCTGTTGTTCAGAAGCACAGCTGCCTCTTCAGTGCAAATCTTTCGCAACACACAACGCGATGAGATCCTTGCTCCCAGACACCCTTCCCAGTGACTGCTCCGAAACAAATGAGTACCAATAACATCAAAACGCAGGCAAACGTGGAAACACTTTTCCTACATTTCCCAACTAACTTTTTCTTCAGATACATGAAAACTTGTTGAAGCCAAATTTGCAAGCATAAATCATTTTCACCAAGGAACAGCAACACTCTTTGAAGATGGCACTTTTAACTATGCGGTTCTGTTGCAAAGAGTTAATTTCTTATCCAAGTTTCCAAAGCGGCTTCCAATTCTGGATGTCTAGTTTTAGCTGCATCTCCATCCAGAGACGCAGCGAAAGAGTTTGAAATACTGACCTTGCATGTACCTGTCCAGATCCTCATCTAAAGATTTACAGCTTATGAACTGATATTTTTATAAAGAAAGCAAAATCCTCATTTGCAGTCTCTGGCCAAATACTCTTCCTAGTAGTTGATGGTCAAATACCAAAAACAAGCTCCCCTTAGAAACTAAATGGGTACAAAAGAGAAGACAAGGCCAGAACAGCAAATTCCAGCGCTCCCAACAGCGTTCCTGCGTTTCAGTGTTTGGAGGCTGCCCAAGGGCAAAGGTACCTCCCTGACTCTAAAATCTCCTCCCAGGATTTCAACAAAACCACAAGAAAAAGGTCATGCTTGGCTCAAAATCATCTGCTGTCGCTGGCCGCAGTGTTTCACGGCCGTGGGCACGCCGGATTTGCACAGGCCTTCGCATTTACCCACGGGGGGTCTCCTATATAGCGAGAATAATGAATTGCAATTAAGTTTTGCTTTAAACAGATTACTAAGATATTTTTCCATAATTTCAGTGAAGGGAATTTTCCAGTAAGCATTTATGCGATGCCTAGCGTAATAAAGTTTTAGGTCCAACTGTACGACAAGTAAGTATCGGCAATGGCAGTAAATAATAATAATATCCTCCGCACGGCTGCAAGCTCCTACTTGCCTTGACAAAAATGCTTATGTGGACTGTAGTTCACTTCGGCAGAAATTTCCCGGGCAGGTAGGAGGTTTGCAGCCTCCCCTTGCTCCCGGCACAGTCGCGTCCTCCCGGGCACGCACCCCGCTCGCCGCCCCTCCACCAGCCCTCCCCAGGCATGCTTGTGCACGGCTTCAGGGCTGGCCACTTCCTTAAAAAGGAGAAAAAAAAAAAAAGGCAATACTTCAAATACTCCAATTGCAAATTCAGAATATAGCGGCGCCACAGTATTCTCATTTCCCGGTGTCCCAGGATTATTTGCAGAGGTCCCCGAGCGCGCCACGCACCCCGCGACGTCGGGGAACAAGCGGCGGCGCAATTTCCACGTAGCCTTTCTCGCAGCACCCACCAAACGCGTTTGCTCGTTCTCGCGTTCGAGCCCCCAACCTGCTGATTTGTTTATTTTTGTTGTTGGTTTGCCCATCTGCTAATGTTTGTTTTGTCATTTGTTTACTTCAAGTTAATGTTTCTTTGATTTTATTGTAGAGCACTATGAGGTCCTAAATGATGCGGGCATGTACAAAAACAAATGATGGCTATTTATCATTATCGTTATTGCGCTTGGCCAGGTCTTTCGCTCACTAAAGACACTGCTGTCTTCAGGGGCCTCAGAATAGTTACTTGTAATCTTGGGGAGATTTCGGATTTCGAGGACATATCCCTAATAATGAACTAAGAGAACTGTGATCTTAGTTTTCCTAAGCTTATGAAGAGTAACAGTAATGATGACAGGAAGAAACAACTCTAGGCCCTAAATTCCACTTTCTAAAGTGGCTTTAGAGTCTTTTTGCCATGTGGTTAGTGTATATATATGTGTGTGTGTGTATATATATATATATATATATGTATGTGTGTATATATATATATAAAAAAAGAGAGAGAGAGAGAGGAAAATATACTTAAAAATCTGTGAAAAACTTACAGAAATCCAAGCTGTCCCTGGCTAAAGTACAAAATAGCAGCGTGGGTTAAAGAGGAGGGAATAAAGTAAGGTACGAGCCTGATACGGGGAAATGGAAGAAGGTTAACCCAGTGAGTCTTTTCCTATTTCCTCCACCACTCGCACGAGGCCTCAAGGCTGAACCATCATTAGGAACCACATAATTGACTCATCCGCAGGATTTCCTTTTTGTGTTCTGAATTATGGCAAATTTTCCACATTCTCCTTTTTTTAATTTTGAACATTTGAAGCATTAAAACAGCGGGACTCTTTCCTCTCCAGGTAGAGGACGCATCCTATTAGGGAGAACACAGAGGCGTTTCTAATTCAGGACAGTTCGACGATATATTCGCTAGCACCATTAAAATCTGCTGATTAACCAATGGACCAATGGATCTCCATGTGCTACGCAGCTGTCACATCAGATGTTTTCTCTGCTACAATTGGTGTGTAATTTTGCCAGGTTTAAGTGCAGAAGAGGGGAATTTCCTTGTGATGGTGCAAATAATTCATCACAGGCTACGGCTCAAGATTGTTATGAGGGGAAGAAATATCTCACAGTTATACTGTAGTTCATCCTACACCTGACAAGGGAGTGTTTGGCACATACAGTGGAAGCTTGATAAAAGGTTTTAAAATCAGACACAGAAAAAAGAATTGCAAAAGAAATTCTTCCTCAAAATCATTTTGGGCTGAATTATTTCTTTGTACTCGAGCGCTCTGTTGATATGCCAAAAGCACAGCCGCTCTGCCATTAAACGCGTGCAAAAACAGCGTAATTGCTCATTTCAGAGAAAAACGCCTCCCTTTTCGTTTTTGTTTTCTGGCTTGATTTTAAAAAGAGAGGGAAGCGTGTCCTATAGCAAACAGTACAAAACAAATGTTGCTAGCTTTGCTTCATTATGTGGTACATTGCAGTTTTATGCATGTACGCTGTGTGAACAAGAGGGTTAAAAGTTAAACAGTAGCCTAGGGCTAACACACTTGCAAGCTGAACAGGTACAAAATAGGCTTTTGTTGCTCTCAAACTATTACTGTATGTCTTTAGCAGGAACTAACATAACAGGCATCTGCGCGCAAAAAATGTATTTCCTTAAGGTTTCAGGTATTATGAAATGGGGCTATTTTAATGGCTGAAATGCCCATATGACCTTTAATCCAAAGTCATAAATTTGTCAGCGTCTGAAGCTGGCAGGATATCAGTCTTAATGAGGCTAGTTTTTAGGACTTTGTATGTCAAGAATGCTATCTCGGAGTAACGCCGAGAGTAAGCTGACCTTACAGCGTTGGTAAACCTTTGAAGAGAAATAAAAGGGCGAACCCTGCGACAAAAGTCTCAGGACAATTCTCCACAAAGCGATGAAGAAACAGCGAAAACGCTACGAGCTCAGGTTGTTCCGTATTTCATAAAATGATAAATAACCGCTAGTCGTGTTTATGTATAATGAATTACAATCCCGCCACGTTTACCTTAGTAGCATTTTACAGAGGTTGTATTTTACTCCCAACTACCAATTATGTCATCATCCTGGCATTTACCTGGACATAATGATACACAGCAAACCCATTCCTGTAGCATAACTCACTGCTTAAAAGTGTTTGTAAAGCCCTACAGCATCCAATATGCTCTTAATGACGTGGGTATCGCTATTAAATTTTACAGATTAAAGTTTACTAAATCTTAAAGTCTTGCACTGCTTCCAATGTTCCTGGTTAATCCGGAAGGAAAAGATGCTCCGCTGTTTGAACGCCAAAAACTACACGACCCTCTTTGAAAACAAAAAGCCCAAACCGGGGAATGTGTACTTATGAGAGAATGGCACGAAATAACCTAACTATCCTGGTACCTTCAGCATCACGATACAGGAGAATTTTTGTGGCTCGTCTGACACGTCCTGGGAAGTTGAGTGCACCAGCGCAGCGTTGTTTCGACGAAAAGCAGCCCGGGAAGGGCAGAGCCTTCTTCACAGCGTCTTAGAGCAGGACTCGAAACCTCAGCCAGAAATATCTATTGCAACGTTATCTTACATTTATTCAATTTAATTCCAGTTTGAGAAGGATAGCATATAGATCTTTTTATAAGCTTGTAAGGTCACCAAATTTAAATTAAAGTGACCTCTTTTAAAGCACATTAATAAAAGTACTATGTGGAGGGAAATTTAATACGAATGGTTAAAATGCATGGAATTCAGATTTTACTGTCAAACAGCTCAATTAAACAAATTGAATTTTTAAGCAACAAAAGGGAATTGAATCAAATTAGAAACAGAGTGGGATCTGAAATGTGGACGTTTATGAGTGATAGTCGCAGGGCCCTCCAGCAGCGAGTTTTCTTTATTTGTTGCCTCAGCAGTTAGAGGGGTTGGCAGGCTGCAACACAAAAGGATAAAAATGTTCACCATTGAAACACAGTTTTTGGCTCCCAATAAATCATCTGTCACTTCATCACAGCCCAGTAGATAATGAGCAATAAAGTTTTCACACTCAGGCAATGAGGAAGCAGACACAAGAAATACAGCTTAAAGCTGCTGTCTCTCTCTTCTGTAAACGCAAGGTGCTTTGTATAATAAATGACCGCTAGGTTTCTGGAAAAGAACAATTCCAGCATCAGTAAAATAAACAGTTCGACGCACTAAAGAAAGCAAAATCTAATCACGTCATTTAGTTGCTTTAATGAAAGACATAATCACAGCATATATATACGCGAGCTATAGCCGTATATAACGGGAAGGGATGCCAGGCCGCTGCCTCTGACGTTGCCTGCCTACACTGCTAGCAAAACACCTTGCCGGAAACGTTAATAAAGTCGTGCGGTAATTTGCAGAGCGGTTCTCTGCCGGGCTGCAGGAGGCACTGGTGTCTCGGGCCCGATCCTCTGCAGAGCCGCCCCGCCATCGCCCCAAATTCCCTGCAAAGAGGTGAAACTGGCCTTGCCCTGCATGTTTTCCTGGGACGTTGGTTTGTTAACAGCAGTTTCCCTGACTCGGACACCTTCTACTTGCCGTACCGGGGAGTGTTTTGCGGTTGCTCGTGTCACGCCCCAAGCCAAAAATTGTTGCTCCTAATTTCACAACCGCATTTATTTATTTATTTATTTATTTATTTATTTATTTATTTATTTATTTATTCAAATCTGGAGTTTCAACCCCGTTCCGCTGGCTGGCAGCTCTGAGCACGCTCCTAATTCAAATTGCACATCAAAGACGTTTCAGCAAGGGTGTTCGGCAGGGCTACGCACAAAGTCTAGCTCACACGCAAACCGTAACACTGAGTACCGGCTAAAAAGCAGTGATGCAGCCCGTAAAGTACATAAAACATATCATGAGTTGATTAACGTTTTTTGCTTTATATCAGCGTTTGAAGTGACTTGAAGGCAAATAATATCAGATATTCTTGTTATATGCAAATGCCAACTTAATGCTTGCATAATGTGTCTAGGTAGAAAAAAGGCAAATAACTTCGGTAAAGTATGTGGCTTTGTCATTATTTGATATAGCTAACGAGCAACTTGAAAGGAGATTGAAAGCTCCAATTTTCTGAAGTCTGTGTCAGCTAAAAAAGGCACCAAAGTCTGTTGACTTCTGGAACATGTAAAGATGAACAATTCACATGTATGTTTTATCCAACTGCTGACCCAGAGTCCGTACAGGTTGCCAATTGGCTTACAAAAATACAAATACGAAGATATAGTCTTCCTACAGTAATAGTCACACAAATATGAATGGAAAAGGTTATATTCTGCTATTAAGAATTTTATAAATCCAGACAGGCTTCACCGAGGTAAATGAAGCCTTGGATTTACTCCAACATATTATAACGCAGAATTGGGCTCCAAAAAGCTACGTGGCCCTTCGCAATGACAAATATGTGAACAAGGCTTTTTAAGTAGCTCAAAACCTGTCTTAGTTCATTACAAAGTCTTAGTATGCTGTGTGAAGGTTTATACTGTATTCTTTTTATAATATTAGAGATGTATTATTTATACCTCCTATAGTCACGCCATAGAATACATGAGTAGAGTTTGTTTAGCAACATAGTGAAAAAATATTTGCTACAGGGGCAGTCTGGCAATATTGCTTGTTAAGGCATGCTATTTGTAAGCAAATTTATATGAAAAGTATGCAATGTCTAATACTAAACTACTCCAGCCCCAGACTGAAGGGTGATTTTACAAACGTCCTGCAGCACTCAATCATTCCTTCATTTTAATGTCTTTATTTTATGATTTTGTTGATGAAATACTACTTACCCAGTGCTCAAAATTCCTTTTAGGCTGCAGGCACTGGCTAGTTGACACGGCAAGCCATATTTTACAGCTATATATTTCAGCTTTCTCTGTCCAAGTTGGAGGACACAGTAGCCAAGATGGTTTTTCATAGTAGAAATATATTTTCATATTTATTTATTGATTTGACTAATGTATCTATTTTTCAATTCACATGCTTATGTTTCAATCCATTAAAGTGATTCATGGTCAAATAATATGTTATTGCAAGTACAAAGAGGAGATAAAACCACTGTACACTGGCTATAACACAAGAATAAAAATAATAAAAATCCATTCCATGATTAAATATAGTTTTTAATCCCCAAATGATCAAGAGTAAACTGATGTTTTTAATTATTTTTTCTTAAGAAGTTGTTGCTTTTTTTCCTAAGTAAGACGCAATTACCGATTAAGTAAGTTCTCAGAAATAAATATTCTTAGCCCATCTAAGTGATCAGCGTAAAACTAACATAAGGCACCAAATCACCATCAAAATAAAAACTCAAAAGGCTTTTAATTATTTAAAATAAGGACTAAACAGAACTGGTAAAAGACCACTGAGCCTTTCACCCCCCTGGTCAGGCACGGGAATCAAGCCTGATTGGAAGCATGGCCGTGGCCTTCACAATTTTTCTAAGCTCGAAATCCAGGATTAGCAACATTAACATTAATTCATCAACTTTAGGGCCAGGAAGACAAAACCTTACGTGGGACATGTTCCTCTGCACAGGGCTAAGACTGCAGTTCAAGACTGCAGCAACCTCAGGGTTTCACATTCGGAAAGGATAACGTGTTCACCAACCTGCACGTTCTCAAGAACTAGAAAATATATATATATTTTTTTTTTTTTTATTTATTTCCCATAAGAAACATTATGTGTTTTTCAGGCCAGGGCTTGGAATGAATTAATCAGTAAAACTTGCTGATCATACCCCTAGAACCCTGAAAATCAGCGTTCTTCCAGACAAGGAAACCCGTATTGCTTTTGTTAGGGTGAGACTGCAGAAACATCTCTCACATCTGCATGCACAATCACTTGACCATCGGAAAAAAAATATACAGCAATTAAGCAACGTACCTAAGATAGACTGGTGGATCCAATATTTCTAGAACTTAAGAAAGCCAAAGCCATGGTGTGCCTGCCACCTATGAGGTTTCCAGCTGTGCCAACAGAAAAAACACCAAAGCTCAGCATTTTCAGAAGAACCAAGAACTCTGGATGTTCTGAGCCTCAAACACCTTAAACGGGCTCCAGTATTGAGAAATATTTGCTCAGTAGTCAGTAAGAAAAATCTGCCTCAAACCTGAGCTACCAAACACCACCACATTGGTAATCGCTTTTGGAAACCTAAGTGCCAGTTTCTGGGGGAGAAGCATGGGAAGAAAAAGAAAAAAGAAAGGAGGGAGCAGAAAGATTTTTGTCATTTGCTTTTCTGCTAGAAGTCTCCATTAAAAACAACAAAAAAGGAAAATCCTATCAAATGATTTTTAGGGAGTCAGTTTACTGAAGAATATGCAACATTGCTGAAAGGGGAGTAAAAAACGAACAAAAAACCCTAAATAGCATGAAACAGGGAAGACACAAAGCCATACTACAGGAAAAGCAGATGAAACTGATAGATGAAGGAGAGCAAAGTAGGACTACAGACGTGGAGGACTCAGAGCCCATGGTGAACAAGTGGGGTGACATCCTCATTTATACTCCAGCTCTTTTGCACCCACTGAAAGGCTCATGATGGCTCAGTAATTACAGACCCAGCCATGGGGAATGTCCCCCTTGCAGGAGCCGAGGACACTGCAGAAATAATGGGAGTTAGGAGGGTGGTGAGGGATTTGGGGAGGACCACGGCAATCCACATCCACCCCACGGCACGGCCCGCAGCCCTGGGAACCTCACCTAAGTCGGACGGACTTCCAGAGCTGGCTGAACTGCACCGTTTTATTTCTGCACCCTCACGCTAGGAGAAGGAAAAGGTAGTTTAAAGTCACCTCCGTGCCCCCTGGGAAGGCGACGCACAGAAGGCTGTCAGCGTGTGGAGGTAGAGCAGCTGAGAGGCTCTGGAGAGAGAGCGCTAAATGAATAGAAACTTGTTAAATGATGTGAGTTAATGAGAGCATTTTGGAATTAACCAGCTTCCATGACTTTAAATAAAACCCCAATGTCATTTTAAATTAGATTTTGTACATTTTCAAAACCTTTATTTATTTTATTTTGCGAGGTGCATTGCTGGGAAGACGGAAGTGTTAAAATTTAATCTCTTCAACCCACTAGTGGTCAGCCGCTGGTACTTCCCTGCAACGAGGTCGGGTACTCCGCGAGAGCGGCAACAGCGCTGGCAGTCTTTAATGACACCTGCCTCTTTCCTTTTCAAAGCAAAATCTAAAGGGGTCTGAATTTTCTCAGGAGTCTTCGTCCACCCCGACCACCCGAGCTCCCTACCTCCACCACAGGATCTACTGTTCCCTGGCTCTGCCGCTACCGGGCCCCCGTTCCAAAATCCTTTCCGGGCTATTCGTATTGGCTCACCGGCAGCCGATGAAAGCATCTCAAACTCCTTGCAGGGAGCTAAATGCACCACCTCATGGTAGCATGTGCTCAACACAACAGCTTCCCACGCTGCTAACCCACCAGGCCACCCAGCCAAGGCAACGTCTGCCCATCACCAGCCTGGTGGCACCTGCAAAAGCTCCCACAGAGATGTTTTCCTCTAACAAGCCTGTGTACATCAGCGGGGTCTATTGCTTACCTGCCTGATTTTGGTCTTCATTTTGCTACTCCCTGTGAGCTGCTATCTCACACCATGAAGACTCCTGCTTTCCAGGCACCTCAGGCTATTTATTACCCTTTGGAGATACCCGGGACGCATCCAGCCTGCCCCCATGCACACATAACCATATTTCACCACTTGCCAACAGGAGAAACTGAAGCCTACGGCTAGGTATAGGAAAGCCAACCATGGGGCCACACGTCACCCTGGCCCAAAGTATTACCTGGGAGACTTCTGCCTCCACCTGGTTTTTGCGCAGCAGATCGACACACGGTGCTCTGACCACACTGGCACCTTCCCCCTGTGCAACGCTGGAGGCTGGGGCAGAAATGCCAGCTCCTGCCATGAACCTGCCTCGAGCCCTCATCGCTTTCTTTGTTCTGCCTTCATTGCACTCCAGAGAGGTCAAGGAGCTGCAACTTCTAATCTTTCTCCATTTTTAATTTTGCCAACTTCTTCAGTGTTGGATTATTTTAAAGGCAAGCCTTCCACAGTTAATGAGTGGAAGATGAGGAAACATGCTTGGGATGAGAGTCAAGAAACACCTGGCTGATAAATAAGGCCAGTTTCCACATCATACCTGTGCAGTAAGCTGGCAGGTTTCTATATGTACTACGGAAGGCAATTTTCCATGCCAATTGTATATGCTTTATTCAAACCACGTTAGAAGAAAAAGGACCCAGTTCGGTAGGAGGTTAATCTCTCCAGTGGTGCATGGCATAGACAAAGGACCATTCTCTACTATTCTGGAAAAGAAACCTAGAAAATTGGCTAAGGCTTGACCCCTAACTTTTAGACAGAGAAAGCTACAAGACGACGTGAATACTGGAGCTGCACAATAGCCAAAACTAAAGCCACGAAACTAGGGACCTAAACACTCATTTCTGAACACTTTTATTCATAATATATGCATTTCTAAGTCTTCCCTATTTTTGTGATAAGTAAGCACCAAAAGCACATGCAAACTTGCAATACCCAAAGGGGAAGAAAATAAATAAATAAATAGAGAGAGAATCTCCAAAGCCTACTGCCAGAGCCTTAGCATTAATAGTAAACAGGCCAACAAGAATATCCAACCACAACACATACAGCTGGGATGGAGCAAAGACACTGTAAACTGATCACAAAAGGGGAGGGAAAAGAAAGAGGAAAGAAGGAAGACGGTGACACGACAAGTTCCTCCGCTTTCCCGTACGTGCCACAGGCTGTTCCTACGCGTGCACCAACGCAGAACCACAGTAAACTTAGCACCAAGTCACAATTTAAAAATTCACAGGGCTTTTATATGATAATCACTGTTATTATAACTGGCCAATGAAATAAACACCTCTCCTAATTATACAAAATGCACGAGGTCTTCAAGAGACAGACATCTCACAATATGATTTGCTTTACAGCATAACAACGTACAGGGAGAGGAGTGCAAGATGAATAATATAATGGTACATATAATGTATGTTTTAATTAGCTAAAGGTAATCAAGTGAGGTTTGTCACGATTATATTAAGGTCAGGTCTCCACATGGTTTCATCAACAATGTATTAAGACAAGGGAGGTGATGCCAAATTGGGGTTTAAACCTAATCAACATAATTAAACAAAGCAAGAACATGTGTTTAGAGCTACACCCATTTTACTGATCACTCTGTTTTAATTACTCTTCTAGAGTAAATATTAGTACCAAAATAACTCTTAATTAAATCTTTCCCATACAAACAGAAAACACAATCTTCATTTAATTTGCTATTTTTACAAAATGGATGTACAATATCAAGGTCTTTTGTAGTAGAAACCATTTCAAAAGTGTGTTCAAATTATGCTAAACAGTCTAATACATTCCAATGTATTGACATACTGACTTTTAATGTGTGGGAAACTGGAAACTACACTGGACTAAAAAAGTCATGGGAAACCATAAAAACAAACTAAGCATAATTTAAACTGATTGGATGCTTCCTTGTAAGAAGTTCTTAGTTTCTAAATACAAAACGTAGACAGTGAAATGTGGTCAAGTTATGACTTAAATTAGAAAAACATGTTTTCTTAGGTTTGTATCTTGTAATATTTGGCACAATTCAAATGCTGGGGAAAGAGCTATGTCAGGAACATTTTCAAAAGTGCTGAAGTAGCTTTACCCTAGCTCTGACAGGGATTTGGGCACTCCAAAGTCCATAGGACACAAATTTGTAAGGACCAGATTTTTAAACCTTTTCAGGTGCCTAAAAAGCTACAGAAGCATCAGGGATATTTCCAAAATCATGCAAGTGCCTTTAAACTAACCCAACAGAGCTGACATCCTACTTGTGTCTACTCTGCACAAACGGCCAAGGCTACGGAAAGGCGTTTTAACCAAACTGATCTGTGAGACAGCCCTCACAGCCACCTAAGGGGAGAACTTCCAAGTGGACTCGGATAGGGATTTTTCTGCCACTGCTTTTCAATACAGCACAGAAAGAGTTAAAAACTTACGAGCATGAAATTACTGAAGCCCCAGATAACATGGCCCACACGGTGCAGCCACAACGGGAGCCCTTCAGAGCACGCTCTTAGCCAGCGTCGGCGTGAAGAGGGCCCCAATGAGTGAAGGAGTCCTCCACTCCATCACAAAGAGTTGTTCTCTAGAGTAACTACCAGCAGGGAAATGCTTAAAACGCTTACCATATGTGGCTAAGAAGGGTCTAATTTGTCCATTTTGAAATTTTGCCACTCTTCTGAAAGGATAGTTAATTTAAAGTAATTTATTTCATAGGTGAAGCTTTATTCAGAGCGGTTAATATATCACCCTTGGTTGCCTGAACAATTAGAAATTGTCACCAAAGAAAAATGTCGCAGTTCATGTAAATAACTATTTACCTAAAGGAAATGGGAATCCATAAGAGTCAGCATACTTTAATGAGCCATGACAATAGAAAAAAAAAAAAAGCCAATGGTACACTGCATCTGCTAAAGCTGACATTGCTTATGGTAAAAATCGGCCAAAACAACTATTATGTGTTTTTTTTTTCTTGTCAGAAATAATGCAGCTTGAAAATTTCAACAGGCAACATGCATCCAGATCATTTGTTACTTCTAATGGCCTAATTGTTCTCCTGGCAGAAATAAAAAATTAGGGCACTTATGTCATTTACCTAAATTTCTAATTAATGCAATGGTAATAGAGAAATTGGAGCAGAAGAAAAAAAAAAAAAAGTTGGGTGAAAAATGTTTCTCCTAGGCTTTCTATAATTTGTCTTTGTTAACTTTTCTACAATCTTTCCCTCTTAAACAGCAGGTGGACTGATCAGTGCCTAGATGTTTCATAGTTTTCCAATAGGACAAAAGTAGGCTTGCCATGGTAAAATATGACTTCTTCCACCTGAACTACTGAACAGACAAAACAAAAGCACTAACTGTAGTGCAAGGTCCTTTATGTTGCCTCAAAAGGACATGCCATTAAAATGATATAAAAATATTATTTTAAAACAGCTAAGAAATCGACACCTTCGGCCGCGAGCCCATCCAGCAGCTCTCCATTATTCCATGCCCAGCTGTCCGATACATCCTGAAAAGCACCCCATGGCCAGTAACTGCCCTCATTAGGATGCAGGACAAAGTCAAACTTAACTCTGTATTCCATCTGCTCTGCATTTCAAACCATCACCTTTGAAAGGCTGGGATTTATTTCTCTGCACTTCCTTAGCAGAGAGAACTAACCTGCAAAGATGCTTCCAAGTGACTTGATTTTAGCTTTTGCCACTGTATTTTGGGTTCCTACAGAGGGAAATATATCAAAATACATCGATGCACTTTGGAAGCACCTCTAAAAGTAGTCTAGGCTTTACTGTGGTACCTGCAAGTGTTCACCCTCTTGCCCATATTTACTACTGCAATGCTACTGTTTATCTACAGTATCAAGATATATAGGCCTACCATCGAGAAATTTACACCTACTTCTTCATCTTGATGCCATATGCTGATTTTGACAACAGTAACATCTGATTTTGACAACAGTAATGTCATTAAAATATTTGCATCATGCAATGCACAAAAGCAGAAAAGGCAGTAGATCTCTAAAGCAGCCCTAGCTCATAGGTTGGGTTTGCCCAACAAGGTCCAGGAAAGCTCTGATGGAGACGGGTCCTGCTTCTCACCAGCGCTCACAGTTCTGCCCCTTCGCTTAACAGAAGATTTATAAGAGGAACCATGTCAATAGGGATCCGCAAAAGCACTCTCAGAAGTGATGGATTTCCTGCAGCTTTACAAAAACGTCCTCAAGAAAAGGCATCATTTTAGAACCGTAGGCAATGCATACATGCATGTTATTAAAAGAATTTAATTTTTCTATTAATCCCTGAGATGCTGTCCTTAAGGACCACATGGGAAAGAAGAGAAGGAACACCCCAGAAAGAAGGTTTGAAATTCAAAACCTCCAGCAGATGTAAGCTCAGACTCACAGATAAAATCACAACGTCAACATCTGCTGAAAGTTTCCTTGGATAGTTTATCCTTATAGCAGATAAAAACACTCTGCTGTTCCTGACCGCATCTCTTAATCTGGCAACCTACATTCCCCACCACGTCCTAGCAACTTCCCCCCAAATTTTTGCAGAAGGTTGCTTGAAAAAGGTGTGAAACACCTTTCCCCAGCACTGGGAACGGGCTCTGTGAGTCAGCCCCAGGGTGACTGAGGAGGGACGGGATCTGCTTCCCCATCCCACCGTCCCACCCGGTCGTGGGGTTTCATGCGCCACCTCAGCCTGTTTGGCAAAACCGGGGTGCAAACGCAGGGCTTGCAGGATCAGAATCGGGCAGCGCCAGCACGCAGTGCTAAAATAAGCACGTTATAGGCAAAGGTCATGATGCCTGTTAATATGAAGGCTGCATCTCGTATAATGCATTCAAATGCCGGAGTGAGAGAGGGAGATAATATGAGCCATTTGCCAGATTCCTCCTTTTAGTTGTACCGCTGAGCCATTTTGGAAGGGAATGACCCAGAGATGATAATGAAGTGGATGATGATGCCATTGCCTGCAATAATGGTGTGACAGGGAGAATACCCTGGAAAACTGCACGAGCTGATAAGTGCAAAGGTATAAGCAAACGCAAACAATATGGACTTACAGACATTAGTGCAGAACAAAAGAGAGCGGACAAATCAAAGCCAACTTATCAACATTAAAAAAAAAAAAAGACTTTGCAAGGGTGACTTTTTCAATAATTTTTGGTAGCTTTTTTCATTCACAAGCCCTTCAAACGCAAGCTCCCTAAACCGAGCCCTTCCAAAGCGGAACAACAGACGGCGAACCGTATCATACTGTGGGGGGACCGCCTCTCCCTACCAGCGAACAGTTTGTAGCAAACAGCCCGCGATATGAAAATGTATTTAATGCAATTAATAATTTAAGAAGTGAGAGCATGTGCTCTTGGAGAGTTAAATGCTTGTCAGAGTGATAGATGCACGCTTCACCACCAATACATTTCGTATGAAGAGCAGAGGGATTTTGCAAACTTGTGTTGACCTTGGGTTGCAGTATATAGGAGGCAGATTGCAAAGGCAGGCCTGCTTATGGTAGGAGAGTGCGTCAGCTCTCAATTTACAGCCCTTTCCCCAATTAAAGGACTGTAAAAACATTAAAATTAATGCAGTCTTAACTCCAGAGCAGGCTCTACTTTCTTAATTAGTGCATAATTATTCAGTTTTTGATATCCTGGAAAATTATCACATGGAAATTATTTTAGCCACAGTAACAATAGCAAAAATCTCTCTACCCCCCCAACTCGATTAACATGTGGAAGTAATTAACACTTTATTACAGTGAAAATACTATTACTGCTAATGTTTAATGACTTTTGCCATTGCATCATAAGCAGGAAATTTAGAACACTACAGAGCAATGGTCTGCTATAAATATAGTACAAAGATTATAAACCAGCGTCAGATGATTCGCACTAACAGCGTTTAAGACAGGGATATGACATACAATATGTTTCCAAAATGTCATAAGCAGGAAATATAATTTTGTTGATAAAGTCCACTCCATACAGAAAAACAGCTAGTGCAATAATGTTTGATGCGTACAGTATATGCAGCAGTGCTATAGTACTTGTAAAAGCCTGTTGTTAATCAAATTGAAACATAAAACCTGAAGCATAAAGTTATTTTCTCATAACAGTTTAATAGAAATTTCCAATCAAACAAAGGCCAAAAAGTGTTATTACGACATGAAGTTCCTTGTATAAACAACTTGAAATGAAGTAGGGGAAAGTTTCATGGGATTTATGGATTTCTTTATTTTTGTTATTTAGAGCAAATGTCTACTGTAGATCTCCTATAAATGTCTTGAGAAATTATGCACCAGCTTTAGATGATTCACACCAACAGCAATTAAGATGCTGAGTCCACATAAGTGTCGAAGAGGTCAGTGCTCAGGAAATATCATTTCATTTCAGCTAGTGTGATGGAGCCAAGTGTGCCAGAGACAAAAGGAGAGAGAAAGAAATGGAGACAGCTTTGTCTCCAGCTAGCCTTTTTCACAGCTGACAAGGCTACAGTAGATGAGTAGAACTAGGGCAATGTTTACTAAAATGTTTCACTATCAAAATGTAAATAGAAGATTGTATTTAATATCCAGCACAGCTTTGTGGAAATTTCCAAGCAGCCAACAGCATAAAGCAATGCAATACAAAAGCTCTGTAAAAAATAAACATTTAAGGAAACAAACAGAAACAAGACTGACCCTAAGCAACCTCGGTAAAGCTGCATGAAGTTGTATTTTGCTTATTGCCTACTGCTTACATTGATGGAGTGAGAGTTAATGAAGATGAGCGTTAATCATGATTCAGTCTGTGGAATTATTTTCTATTTCACTATTTTATGTGCGTAGCTAATAGGGTTTCCCTTTTTCCAAATATTTTTCTTGCTGCTCTTAAATGTGTTCATTTGATTGGACCGGTTTCAATGGCTAGCTAATACGATTCATAAATTAAGGAACTGCTTGTTTTAGAAATATCTCCTTGATCCATTGGCCATGGATACGGAGAGGAAGAATTTGGCATGAGGATGCTGAATATAAATTGCTATTTTGGAAGCATCCCTTACCAGCCCGCGCCTGGAGCCAGCACGCGAGAAGAATTCACCTGAAGTGGACCTAGCTATTCGCTCTGGGATTAACTTGTTGCAGTTGCAAATGAATCATGAAACCAGCTTTGGCAAATCTGAGCGTGGCTGGTAGTGGGACCGAAATAATGTATGTGAAAAACCTGAACTGGATTACGGGGCCATCTGGAAGGCATTCGCCGTACGCATTAGGAGTAGCAGTTTCCTTGACAGAGGCTGTGAAATATTAGAATTCCTAATGGAAGAAATATGGCCGTGCGGAGTGACACAGAAACCACACAGCCTCGCTCCCCGACGCGGAACGGTGGAAACGCGGCTCTTGCCCTCAAGGGCGCTCCATCAGCGCTCTGCAAACACGGCACGCCGGCGCCGGGAGGGGCGGACACCCCTTAACCCTTCCCCATCACCCGGGCGGGCTTCACACCGAGTGCGAGTTAAAAACCTTTTCTAAACCTTCCCCTTCCCTGGTTCCAGTCTTCATATCACAAGGACTGCTTAGACCCCAAGGACCGTCGCCCATGACCCTCCTACCCTGCACGTGGGTTGTTTAAATTTCCGTATCTCCACTGACGTAGCAAATGCTTCTTCTGACCAATGCCAAGGCAGGGGGAAACCGTTCCCGGGAAGCCTACAGCCAGCGTCAGCCAAGCCCCACAGCCGAGACATGGCAAGCCAGCAGCAGCAAACATTGCAGTTGTCTTCACCAAAACACCCGATTTTAAGCTCTATTGCAGTAGGTCAGCCTGAACTTTGGAGGACTTGACCCACGGTAACAGTTTGCTGCACTGACATCTATGGCACTTCTGTATTTACACTGAGGTGATGAATATTTTCCTAGTCATAATGATTTGCCAGCAAAAGGTTTGTACTCTGAAGCCTGGGGCTCTCCTGAAACATCTGTTTTGCTTGCTTGCACGTGTCCGTCTGCCTGCAGAGGAGCTGACTGCCTACATCTAGGACGCAATTCAAAATCCTTCACGTGCGATCCCTAACATCACATTGTCCCTTCAGTTCAGCCGCTCTGCGCTACGGAAACGAGTGTCTCTAGAGGTGTTATATTGCACGGGATGCATCATAGCACATAGGATGAAAGTTGCTGTTTTAATTACTTTTTTTTTTTTTAGTATAGAACTTTGTTAATTTGCACTAATGACAGAGAGAGACACTGCAGATTATCCGATTTTGTGAATTAGCTAGGAAACGATCAAACAATAAAAACAATCAAAAAATAATACTCTGAACAAAGTAATTTGTTCACTTCATTTGAAAATATAGTTTAGTTTAAAACAGTAGTTTATTCTAGCTTCAGAGAGAGAAAATTGAATAAATCAAAAGCTACCATTTTCACTGCCACTTTCTAGAGACATATTTCCAATGAGAAAAAAAATGTATATTTGGACTCTTTTCAAGCGAGCAGAACTAGCATAGCTTTGGGAGAGACGTGCCCGGGCGGGAAGAGCTGGAGGTCACTGAGCTTCCAGATTGGGCCGAAGGTGTAACCTGGCACAGGCACCACTAACATTGGTGTGGGTGAGGAGAAGAAACCATCATGCTCCTCCAGCCTGAGCTGGTATTTTAGGAGAAATGTTTTTCTTACCTTCTTTTTACTCGTGAGTATGTCAGATATGGAATCACAGCAATAACAAGCATCTTTCTGCACGAGAGGGGAGCAAAGCTCTCTCTCCACTCCTGATCCAGACCTACAGGACACTATTAGTTGTAGAAATTCCTGATACAAGCTTCTAAATCAATACTACCCAAAGTATTTTTTATAGCTTCCAGAGTCCAGAATAGAATCGAGCTACTCTACGGTGTGAACTCATGGCACATTAGGCTGGTTTTTGGTGCCACCAAAACCCTAGGAGATGTAAATATTATCCATCATAAAATGAACCATGCCACCTGAGACAAAATGGGTTAGATGAACTCAGATGAACTGAATTCATTACTATATTTCTGCCTGGACTTCACTGTTAAGGATGGACCTGCAAGGCGCTCACTTTGCCCTCTCAGTGGGTTTACTGGAGTCACCAAGGCCCAGGTATACCTTCGGGAGCACCAAATGGATTTAGGAACCCCAGCGTTTCTGTTTTCAAGTACTTTTCAAAAACTCATCCCTGCTCTCCCTCATTGTCATTTCTAAGACGCACAAAGCTACTGTTTATTGCTGGTTCCCCACAGAAAAGAGACTAACTCAAAGACAGATTTTCTCTTTAGGAAGTAGATCTTGGCTGAATTATTCAGAAAGGCCAACAATATTGAGCCCAAGAAAACTAAAAAAGCATAGAAAGCTACAGAGCTAAGGGGCTTTTATATAGCAACCAACTGTTATGACTCCTTTTAATTAAATACAAATTAATTAATTGATATGAAGTACTGCTAGGCAATTATTTTGCTGACGTTCTGTCTCTTTTGAGACACTTGTTTACTGTATCTATCATCTGCTAAAACCTACCACCATTCTGCACTATTTTAAGAATATATTTAAAGAGTTAAACCTAAGTTTGCACTGTCAGAAACTTTTACATTAATTTCCTATTTGTGTTAATGGTACGCACATTAGACCCAATAGTATTTACATTTTTTAATCCATCTCCCATCCCTAGGCCATCATTGTACATGAGATATTGCATCTTAATGAATTTTTCTGGTTAAAAGATTCTTAAATAAATGAATAAATAAATAAGTAATGAAACACTGATTTTTATCTCACTGTACACAAGTTTACTGATTGATTTTCTTTGCATTCCGATTTGCAATGAAATATTTTCATCATTTTCCAAAGATATGCATGAAAGTGCAAAAATGATGGCTGATTCAGGAACAAACCTTCAGCAGCAAGTAAATAGTAAGAAGGCGAAACTGAAAGGTTATCTGGAAAGCCATAACTGGCCAAAACACTTTTATGTCCTCTGATTATTTTCAGGAACTGCTATGCTCAAGCTACTGCCTGATACATTCTCCACCACCCACGTGGTCCATATTTGCTTAAGTCAACGAGTTAATGTCAGCTGACAAACCAGATACGTGCCTCTCCTTCTGATGCTTTTTTGTTGTGTACATTAAAAAATAGCAGGCTGAAGAGTAATTAATTTACCATCGGTGAACTACAGTAGCCTACTGGAGAACAAAAAGCCTTCAGACAAAAAGAACAGCCTGCAACTACGCACGTGCGCATTTAAAGACCAAAATGAAATTCCATCACAAGGCAAGTATTGAAATAAGGGTTGACTAAAGGTCACTAAATACCTGTTGAACTCTGGCTAAACACTGGGCTGTGTGCAGAGCCATTACTTGCACTAATTCAACCCCGCTCCTAACCGAAAGTAGCCAGCTTGCCAGACACGGTCTTCTGCTCCCAACAGACATGGACATAGCTAACAAATCAGTAGGGTGTGCTGAAGACCCCCTGCACAACACACAAATAATGAGATTGCTGTTTCATAGTGTTGCAGCAATTATGCAACCAAAAACAATACATATTTTGCTGAATTTGTCATTATAACTACCACAGCATTCCCAGCTCTCACCACTGCAGAATCATGAATCAGACTCCCAGAGTCATGAGACTGCAGAAGATACATATTTACCTGGTTTGGATTGCATGAGTCTGCACCAAGCAAGTCATGTTTCGTATCCTTTTCTCAACTGCTAGCGCTGTGGCTTTGCTTTCTCTCCGAGAGGATTTTCATATATTCATATGGGACCTGGGAGTTTGACATGTCTTGAGTACGTTTGTTCTCTCTTAGTGGTTTGTGCTATCAGCAAGTTCCTGTAGCCTTTCTTTTTGACCAAAGCACGTGAATGAGCATGCAAAGACCAGGCTGAGGGTGCCTTTGTTTTTCGTGTACACCTGTCACAGGACTAGATATTTTTACGTGTTAACATACTTCGAAGACTTCGCAAAAGCCTTCAGTCACTTAACCAACTGTCCCATCTTTATCTGGAGGTAACAGACAACTGTGAAGTATCTGGGCTGTCAGAGCGACCGTGTGAAGTTCCTGCTGAAAGGCAGCGCGCAACCGCAGTGACACGAGCGGCACGCAAAGCTTGGCGCAATGTTTGAGCAGCCCCCTAAGCAGATGAGCAGATGAGCGAATGGAAACTACACGTACATCCCTCTCCCCAGGGACCATTGACAGTAACCAGCTTTTTGGAGGACTGAGTCACTGGTGATTTCTGCCACCACCTGGAGAACCGGACCGACAGAAAAGCAGACTAAACAAATAATCCCATCCCTTTTGCACCAAACTGGGCTCATTAGCATTCAACAGAGCTCCGCCTTGATGCGTAAGACGCAATGCTACAGCACCTTTTGGGGTGCAAAGCATGGTGCCACTCCGCACTCAGTATGAGGTTTTAAAAAGGCGCTTTTGCCTCGTCGCTTTCCCCTGGACTGCCCGCGTCGAACATCAAGACTTTCAGATTCCTTCCGCTGGCTAAGCTAGCAGAACTGTTTCTTTGGCTCGCCAGGAAAAAGCTGGTGTTTCAGAGGCTGAAATTTCATAGCAAGTCTCCTGAGATCCCATGCATGAATAATGAAATAATTGCGTGTCCTCACTCGTTGCTCTCGCGTGCTACCGCCTCTGCGAGCGTTGCTGCCGTTCCCGCGTAAGTAACGTCAGCGTAAGCGATACCTGCCGAAGGGCATGCTGCCGCACCGCGTGGGGCTGAGCCGCCAGCCCGCGCCGAGACACGAGCGCGTCCCCGCGCTGGGGCTTCCTCCCAGGCATCCTGTCCCCCCGCGCATGTCACCACCGTGCCCGGGAGTACCACGCTCCTGTTAATCAATCGTACCTTGCTCCTGCATCTTTATGCATGTATTTCAGGGCTTTACAATACCATAAAATTTACAGCTCGTATAATTAAGAATATGCCAGATTAAACAAATTAAAGCTCAGCTTTAAAAGCAAAAGCTACATCAGATCAGGACATTATGCATGAAGGAAATTTCAAATTCAAATCACCAGCATCTGAAGGCTGAGAACACAAAAGCCATACATGAGTAGCAGGGAACTACTATGAGACCTATTTTCTAACCTCAAGGTACAATTCATGGCACAGGGCATTAGGAGGTCACTAAGATTAATTGAGTGCAAGGGTTAGTTGGAGATTTGTGGGGAAGCAGCACTGTTCCTGTGACTTTTTTTTCCATGAAAGTAAAAAAAAAAAAAAAAACAAACCACACACACACCAACTTTAACTGAAATTTGCGTTGGTGAAAGGCTCTCCGTCTTTCTGATGCGTTCCTGGGAACGAGAGGACTGAGCAGAGAAGCGCACGGTGACAAACACCCTTCCCGTCCGTGCCCACCACACTGGCAGCACGTGGCCTCCTTTGCCCGTGGGGAGGGGAGCAGGGATTTGGGGCCAGCCTAACTCCACAGAGGATATGATCAGCCACGGCAGAGCAAGATGGGAATCAGAAAATGCAGAAGAAAAAGTTTGCTAAAGTTAACTCCACATTTTTCCTCTGCCACATTTTGCTATTTTTCAGATAATAATAAATTATTTTTCGAGGCCCTGGTTTCTCTTCTTCCATGCAAAGAAACTGATTTTTTTTAATGTAAAATATGAAGTTTTCAGGCTTTTTCCCTTATTAGATTTTTCACAAGATAAAAACACAGATGACAAACACCAAGTCTTGGAATTCAATACTGAATATTATATTGCATAACAGATCATATCAGACACTAAAAAGAATGTTTCTTCATAAAATCGGAAACTGGTGACAAAAATAGAAGACTGCAGACAAGGAGCCCAATCCCACAGCCGTACACGAGATGTCCCCCTCCTACATTGTACACCTGACAGCCTTGGCACACAAAATTCAATGAACACAAAGTTATGCACTACTGCAAAATGATTCTATTATGGATTTTTACAAACATCTGATAAACTTGCTTAGAAAAATCTCTGAGGTCAGCAGCAACCTCCATTTTCCCATTTGTTTCCTAAAAGCTATGCATTACATTGGCATTAGATATATATATATTTCTAAGTATATAAAAGAACACAACACTTTTTTCAGCTTTGAAATCATGTTTCATACACAGTTTTTGCTAGATTTCAATAAGCATCTAATTAAGGTGGATTCTTTTTTTATCTAGTGTTCTTGCAAATGTTCATCAGAGCCGCTTCCTATTGAAACAGCAATTGGAGCTGTAACTTCAGAGCAAATATTTCTCCAACAAAAGGGGGAAAAGGGGAACAAAAACAAATGTTAAATTAATGTATAAATAAAGCAAGAGCTACCAAGACTAAAGGTATTCTGTCAGAAGTGGCTCCCAAAATTTGGGAGATGACATGTTTCTTTCCTTGCCTTTTTCCCACCTCTTTCTCTATTTCAATGACATTTAGAGATGTTCACAGCCAAGAGCTGTTGTTACATCTTCAGGAGTGGTCGCACACCAAACTCCCACCACGCTCAGCGAGCCAAGTACTTCACTACTTCTGAAAATCCCACCATGCAGTGGCAAAATAAAACCTTTCCACATTTTTAGCCTTTTCATCTGCTTCATAATCGTATTCACTTATTCGGACCTCCAGTAGACTCTTCCATCCCCTTCTTCACTCTTATCCATGCGTAACGCATTCAAGCTTCCCTCTTACACCCAGTTCTTCAGGGAAAGTCTTTTGTGGCTCTCAACAGAAAATCAGTTGCCTTCGAGATGGCTGCATGGGACAACTGGACACCTGATCGCTCATAGATGGAGCATCTTCCCTCTCCAGCTACACGAAACTCAGAGCGGCCTACACGCTCTGCTTGGTGGCTGTCTTACGACCAAGAGCGCCCTGGAGCCCCCTCAGGCCGAAAGGACAAGGAAAGCTCTCCTAAGATCACAACATGCTCGTTAGTGATTTATTACTCATCGGCCTCGTCGCAAGGCGGCTGCGGCCCCAGCGCAGAGGAGAGGCAGCAGTACACGCGCGGCAGCAAACTCACTGATGGACATAAGGATTTGCAAATCACCAACATGTCTGGCAAAAATCAACAGCTAAAACTAGCAAGACGATGCTCATTAAGTTCTCGCTGAATATTCAACTCGGGGCCTTTTAGAACAGGCTTTTCTGTTTTAGTTTGGTAATGGAGTAATGGAGAAAACAGTCGACTTTAAATGATTCTCTGTGTTTGAACCTCTTAATGGTTACATATGGCAACTGTGAGTCGCTCTAACCAAAAAAGGAATTACAAATATTAAACATAGTTTTGTCCTTGTTGACAAAACCAGCAAGCCTACTCAAGGTACTGAGTATTTCCAGAGCTTCACAAAACTCTGCACTAATAATGCCTTTGTCATTTGATAATACTCAGAGTACTTTTCCCATCATTTAAGCATAGGAATTGTCTTGCTTCCTTATTTAGCAGACTCTGAATACCATTATCAATCATCAAAAATATGTGTTAGACACATTTATTCCCTTGATAAATTTATGCCAGAAAACTGATAGATTTATTACAGAACCTCCTACCACAACAACAACAAGAAAAAACATCTGTGGGTTCATTTGCTTCTGTTGCACTCTTAGAATTTGGGAAACAAAATCTTTACCCAACAGCACACACCCCTTGGAGCCAGTATCTGATGGTTTTCTGAGAAAAAAAACCCTTCCTTTACTAGGTTCACATATTGAAAATACCAAAAAAGGTATCACTATCCATTATGACTATCTAAAACTCTAGAAATGTAACTAGATTAAGTGCATTTTTAAATTCCGCTACGTTCTTGTAGTCAGTAAAGCAGATTTAAATCTATTTTTTCTACTGCTGTTAGGAGAGAGAATCATAAGACACACATCTGAAGGATATAATTTATTCCAAAAGTTTCACTGAGGTTTTTTTTGATCAGCTGCGAAGCTGTGCTCATCAGGATTTGTAATAATACACTTATTGTATCTGATGTTGGGAATCCATCCTTTGTAATACTTCTTGACATAATTGCGGCTTTTGACATACTCAATCGTGGGATCCTTCTAAACCATCTTGAAAAATATGTTGGTCTTTCAGGTTCGGTTATTCAGCAGTTCAAATCTTATTATAACCATCGACAACAGTTTGTTAATATAATTTCTTTCCATTCCTCCTCTTACATTGTCATCTGGAGTCATCTGTTACAATGTCATCTGCGGTCCCGGAGGGAGCTCCTCCTGGTTCCCGGCTCTCCTTTATCTACCTGCTGCCTTTAGGAGCTACAATGCCCTATCTATAGAGACACGGCTTGTCTTATCACACGCCTGCTGACATTACGCAGTTTCATTTTCTGTTCCTTGTGCCTATTTATTTGATCAATATTCTAATGCTTTCCCTTCCTGCTCAGCTATTTAGGTGAGACTCTATTTAAAAAAAAAAAAAAAGAGATTTTTAAACATTTTGAAATTATACTCCAGACAGATAGAGGCAAAGCACGGTTTTGATTACATACCTTTTCCACAGCCAGGTGATTCATATTATTGTGCTTTTCAATTCCAGATTTGCTTTATTTATTTATAAATTTCCACATATTTGAGCATGTAAAAATGCCCAACAATACTATAAAAACTCAACTATAAGCTGTAAAAAAGGCATGAAGCAAAGAAAAGGAGTGAAGTAAAGCAAAAAAAAAAAAACAGTACTCAGTTGTATCTTAATTTCACCAACTAGGCTGCTATATATGACATTTCTTCTAGAGTATGGGACTGGTCAATCTGAGTTATGCTGGCAGAATCTGACCTTTAATAAATAATATACTACATGTTACCCATAAAATACAATTGGAGGCTGCTGTTTTAGAAGTGCTGCGCACTTGCAGTTGCCACAGAGTGTGGTTGGCTATAGAGGAAGCACAGAACATCAAAAACCCAGCCCAATCCTTGGTAACGTAAATGCCTCTCCTCCCACCACGCCAGCACTAACAGATTAGCAGGAAGAAATATCCTAAGGAGTAAGGAAGAGACACACTCATCTCTTTCCCCACAACAGCAAAGGAGCAACTCCTGATTTTCTCAGACAAGTAAATTGATGGCAACATCATTTAGATGCCTGTTTCTCTTCCTTTAGCTTTTTTATCCGTTATTCTCATGCTTCCCTGATTATCTGACTCTCCCAGTCTGAAGCAAACTACTGGTATTACCACCAAAGTTCTTCCTCCTTAAATAAATCGCACTCTACTTGTAGATCTAAGGACATAAAATAACTAGATGCTTTTAAGATATTCATTTTTCTTGCATAAATCTTACATCAATACGCAATAACATACCTTTACCCAACGTATGGCATGGCAAAACACACACAGCTGCCTAGAGTAAACGAGCCACCGGCTTTGTTCCTGTACGACAAGAAAGCTCGTAACTGAGACAAAATACCTATTTGGTCTCTTGCAACTAGTTACTTTTCTGTTCTCACGGAAGAAACGGATATAAGAGGACATAGGAAATCTTCCTGAAATTTGCAGCCTAATCCCACTTGCAGAAATATAAATCAAAATTAACTTTGCTGAAATCAATTGAATAACATTTGCACCAGGAACACTGAAATCAAGCTAAATACATCTAACCAAAAGGGACTTCAGCCATTCACTTCAGGCAACTGTTAATCCTCAACTGCAAACTTCTAATAGTGCATTCTTCCTGAATGACGAGAGAATTTAGAAAACAAGAGACTAAGGAGGACCAAAACAGAGAAGAGGAGGAGGAAAGTGGCATAGAAGAGGTAAAGTGAGTAAAAAATACACAGAAGCCTGTTGCAAAGCAGGGAAAGGGAGATGGTATGGAAGCAGAGGTCCCGTGGGGTAGGTGGCCTTGAGGAGAAAGAGAAGATCAGAAAGAAAGGTGGAGGGGATGGCAAGTAAGGTTTAACAGTACAGCATTTGGACAGAAAAACTGCTAAGAAAATGCAAAGCACTTTGCTAAATTGTATTTTCAGTACAGCGGGTGTCTTCCCTTGCTGCCTGCAGTAGCCCCACGACATCATGGTCGGGGACGGCACAGACCAGCACCGGCCACGCTCGCGTCCCGCTGATCCGACCCTCCCGCGTAGCTTCCATCAGCTGGGGTAACCGTCCTCATTTCTTCTCCAACAGTGGCCTGTTGTGCAGCTCTGCACGGTTGAGCAGCCGCCGTTCCCCACCGCAGGGATGGCGGGATCACGCTGGTGGGCAAAACCACTCCTATACGGAAAGCAGCTTGCAAGATTCTTTTGGGATATTTCAAAACAAAAAGCACTACGTATCTGTCAAATACGTACGCTATCACTAGCCAATCTTCCTGCTTATTTGACCAGACTCTTTCAATTTACAGAAATACATGGCAGTGAGATTAACTCAAACAGAATGGGCCGGAGGCCATGGTTCACCTTTGCAAGACCAAACTCAAAGCCAGAAGTGTTCTGCGTCATGACTGTATTTTATTCAAATTAACAAATTTTAGCAATAAGGCAAATTGAGATAGAGGGCTCCAGCTCCAATCCGCTCAAAAAAGAAGCGACGATTGATTCAGTAGTGAAATCTAAACGGCAGCAGAGAGAAGCCAGCACAACCTAACTTTGAAAATCCCAAACAAGGCTCCTTAACTGGCAGTTACAGATATTTGCATAGGTTGCATGGTAGCAACATCCATACGTGATTCATGTAACAGGTGCTTCTGCACCCTGACGGATTGTTTAAAAACTATTTTGTTGAAATTAGTCTTTTGTCAGCTTTACGAGGAATATTTTCGTATTTCATATGATTACTTTTCCTTTGTGCTATTTTCTGCTATGTACACACCCTGCAAGACTCCCGGGAAGAATGGCACAAAAAGAACAACTTATGGATTAGGGGTGTTTTCCATATGCATTTTCACAAAGTCAACATTTTAAAAGCATCACCAAAATACAAATGAGATAAACATTGAGGTGGGGCAGTTGGGAAAAGAAAAAGGGCACACTGCTTATACGCAGTAGTATTTTACAGGTCTTTCCTTTTACAACATCACATTCTCTCCTTACTTCAAATTCCCCATTGATCGCTGGGTTTTTAAAGCTGCTTGACAGAAGATGACCTTTATTTAGTTATATGGAAGATTTTCCTCCATGTTTCACTTGACTACAAGACTAATACACTTAATTTCTGTGCCTAACCATATCATAACAAGGAAAGCACGCAATCTTCTTCAAACCGCATTTACATTTTTTAGTTGATAGTAGTGGAGCAGCCCTAATGCAAATTAAACAATTAATAGATCAGGCATGAGAATAATTATTGCTGAAAAGGCCTGGACTGTGTCTTCTCCAGAAAGAGTACATGGGATCGGTGCAGAAATGACCCAAGTGGGCCCTACTAGCTTATTCAATAAGGGTCCACTCAAATTCCATCTGTGAACATTTGGTCAGTCCTTTTATGGCGACAAGGCTATTTCTCCAAGTTCATATTAATTTTCGTGCACATCTGTGCACGCACCTAATCCCTACCCACATGCCACTTCAATTACAATTAAAAGAACAAGTCAAATCTTTGAGAAATTTTAATCACAATAAAGTCTGGAGGATAATTTTTAAAAAAATAGAAAAAACTTTTAACTTCTTTTCTTTCTGTATCACTTCAGTAGAAAAGAATAGGCCTGGGGAATCACAAAACTGGAGTTTACTCTAAGATCAACAAGTAAATTACTGTTTTCAAGTTATTATTATGATCCCTGACTGCATACGGTCTGCATCTTTATTTTAAGCAAACAGCAATGGCTTTAAATAAAAAATGCAGTACGCACAGCATTTACATTTTAAGCATAGCATATTAATAGGAAGGAGGAAGAGAAAGATGACAACTAGAAATGTCAACTGGTTTAATCATACTTAATATGAAAAGACTGCTATAACTTTAAGAATGCAGCTTAGCTGACTTTGGAGCTTAGGTTTTTATTTTTCTACTTTATAGCATGCTTCAAAACTACTTGGACAAATACAAAACAAGAATTACAGTGCACCATAAGTTATTTTAATATCCTGTAGTGGTGTATACTTCCAATGAAATCCCAAGACTATTATTAAGGTTCTGTGTTTGTGTGAAAATGTCAAGTTGTTTCGAGTGACTACATACTCTAAATTATATATAACTGTTACTTTATAGCTAATAGGCACTAAAATTACTTTAAAACAGAAATGTAAAGTTATATTTTCATCCTTTTTGACAGATAATAAAGCTTATTTATGAGATACATTTTCTCAAGTATTAAAATATATAATGTTTACAAAAACATTAAAAATACCGATACTTGATATTTAAGCAAGAAACAGAGCCATCATGTAGATATTTTCCTGGATATATCCAGCAGGAAGCCAAACAGATGATAACGCAATAATTTCACTTGTGAAAGTCATTTGTTAGAACGGTAAAAAATAAAAAAAGGTTGTGTCTCAAAATGAGATGGAGATGCTTCGCCTCTCCCTGCCTGTCGTTAAACAGCAGGTAGGAAATCCTGGTGCATGGTGTTTTTGGTTTTTTTGTTTTTTTTTTTTGTTTTTTGTTTTTTTGGATCAAACGATGCCGCATGATATACTCCCACTCTTTATTTCCGAACCGCGTCCGCTAAGACGCGTTGCCTAACTGCTCGCTGCGGCGCGGCTGCCCGAGGAGGCAGAGGGGGGAAACGCCGCTCCGTCTCGCGAGCGCGAGGGAAGGGGCATCGGCGCCGGGGAAACCGCTTCCCTCGCACGCTCCGGCTCGGAGGCAGGATTTACGAAAGGGAACGTGACCGCCGGCACGACCCTCCCGCCCGCCGTCATTCACCACGGGCTACAAGAACAAGGCTGCACGCGGCAGTTCCCGGTGTCCATCCCTCCCGGGCAGCCCAGGAGCAGGAGCGCGCGGGCGAGCGGCGGCCCGCACCTCCGCTGGCCCCAGCGCCCTCCGCTCCCGAGGGGGCTCGGGACGGGCTTCGCTCCTCGCCCGCCTCAGCTGCTGCCCAAGGCTGGGTTTCGCCAGCCGTCTGCCCCGTTCGGCGCCTGCCTTCAGGCGATTGCACCCGTGCAAGGCTTCAGGAGAGCGCGAGGACGGCTGAGGGGTTTGCAAGCGCCGCAGCGCTCGTATCAATAGACGAAACGCCTTTCCGAGAGACGCCACCAGGGAAAAGGAAGATGCGGTTGCTACCAAACCTTTCCAGCAAGCCGCGGAGGAATGGAGGAACTTCACGGCTCGTTTCGGGAGCAGCGCTGGAAAACCTGGGGAGGCCTTCAATTCCACCCCTCTGACTAACGCCAAGGTCACGTTCGATCGACGGTGGGAGCGCGCACGAATTTCACGTCCCAAGACCTCAGAAGGGGTTGATGTAACACGAGCCATTATTTATGGGGTATAATGGCCACCAGCCAAGCTAAAACCCGGTACGGCACATTAAGAGCATCGCTTTATCTTGCAGAAATGAGGCTATTAATGCAGGTCACCTGCACCACGGCTCACGCCGGATTCAGGTGGAAGCCTTCGAAACCTTCTCAAACCAGGAACGAGCGGAGTTCAAACCTGGCCGTATCAATTAAAAGAAAATATTGGCAGGTCTTCTGTGGCCTGCCATAGCCATTATCCTCTCAGAGAAATTTCACCTTGACCATACTTGCTTCCAGTTTTTGCAAATTTATTTCCATATCTTCTGCAAAACAGCAGTCCTTCGTCCTCCCAGCTTGGGAACAGGAGATGTTCAAATACATTTTGCAGGAGGACCAGCTGCTAATGTACTGCCTCCCCTTCTGTGAACCACTAATAAATGAAAAGATTTATTCACAGTTTTTCCTGACTATAAATAACCCTCCTGAAATGCATTACTTCAGAATATTAATGGTAGGACTCTGCTTACAAGACCAGAATCTAACCCGAAAGATGCCAGGTAATGCTGGAAGTTTGCTTCCATTAAAATGCCCGCGTTCCCAACAACATCAAAAGCAGAGCACCATCAACACCCCAAGAAGAATCACTGCGTGCATTAGCAGCACGCGTTTCAGCGTGGCTCTTGCGGCCAAGCACAGCGAAAAACTCACATTTACTGCTGCCATTGTCTTTGCATCTCCTGCAAAGGGTGGGGTGGGTTTCTCTACTTTAAATAGGTCATTGTTTTTACCATCCTGTTTGGCAACTTATTTATTTTTTAAGAACCATTAAGTGCCTATGGATACTTCTTAACTTCAGGCACTGGCAGACCTCATTTATAACCTGATACCTTATTACTTGACTTTCCTAAACTCTCTTTTCCTTTTGTTGTTTCAATTTATCTTACATCACCACTCTAGCTAGACAATGATAAAAAATAAAGGTGTTTTCTTTTGTCATGTAGAAAATGTGATTCATTCGTTGTCTTTAACAGGCCTTCAGACCACCAGACATACGTTCAATGTTTGGCAGCAATAAAAAAACCAACAACAGCAGCTAAATAAATATATATATTTGTAAGGATTATAAATCAGTACAAGTTATTCTGGCACTGCTTTATATAAGACATTAGTGGGAGCATATTTGAAATACCGTGTGCAATTCCAGTCACTATATTACGGGCAGGACATTGCCGAGATTGAAAAGGTGCAGCAGAGGGCAACCAAAATGATTCAGGAATGGGGGGACGAGAGCGAGGAAGACGAATTAGCCAGATCGGGGCCGCGTTGCTTCCCGCCGCAGGGTGCTCCGGGCACCCAGGCACGGCCCGGCGCCGCTCGCCCCCAAGCCCACGCCGCCGCAGCAGACCCTCCGGACCGCGTGCGAGAGGTGGCTTGCCCAGCTGCTCCTTCAAGAGGAATAAGTGAACTCACAGCTACAAGTTGCAGGAGTAGTAAATAATTCAGAAACATGGAAAAAAATTGGCAGGGAGGAAATTATCCATCCATTCATGTACTGAATTTAAGATTAGAGGACCTAAAAAATGCTGGACATAAAGTAGTGCTAAAAGCAAGATATTGCCTTTCAGGAAGGAAAGCGCAGGTTTTTTTTCCAACTTTTTCCTTAAGATAGGAAAAATGAAAGGCTCCTTTTTGCACCTCCGTAAAACGGCTCTGGCTGCAGGGAAACAAATTAAGCTGCATACGAGAGACGAGGGGGTCTGAGGGTCAGCAGGTGACATCTGCTCCCCTCGGACCACGGCCTGACCGAGGGCCACCCCGCTGGGATGGCACGGCAAGACTTGGCTGAGGAGCCCAGAGACACAACTTCAGCAGAGAGTGAAACCGTCAGAAGCAATCCCGGCTCCCTGAACAGCAGGCAGGCTTTCCCAGAATCAGAGAGCTTAATGCTTAGTCTGATTTTTCCTTCCCCCTTTTTTTCCAGTTTGGCTTTTCAGGGAACAAGGTTGTTCTTTGAGGAACAGGGACATCGCTCCCGAGCTCAGCTAAACGGCAGAGCAGCGAAGGAGACCACAGCTCAGTTAAAACAACAAGGAAAGAAAAATACTATCAAGTAAAGCTTTAATTGCTATTGTTTGCAAGAGCAAGAGAATGAACTCTGGTTCATTCTGGGTAAAGCATATTCACACCATCCACTCAGGCACAAGCATCTGAGACAGTACCAAGTGTAGGGGAGGTGGCGGGTGGTTTGGAGAATATCTTTATACCATTTTTATTTCATCCAGAAAATGAAGGTGTGGAAAAGATGAAAGAATATTTGGTCTCAGGCCAGAAAAGCAGTCAAGGCTCTCCTTAATTAAGCACATTTATGTGTCGTGCACGTAACATACAACAAAGCATTTCAATCCACTCTAAAGGAGGCAATCTCAGCCTCTCACCTGTAGAGTCAGATATTGCTACGGCTAAATCAATCCTTTGATTGATGCTCAGTAGAGGCATAAAACATTTAAATATAATATCTAACTTCTGAGGGGATAAGTATTCCATATGTTGCTACTGTTCACTATTTGAAATGCAGAAAACTGAGATCTGTGTGCAGGGGAACGCGTGGCGAGCGTCTGAGAAAAAGGAACAACTTTCAGGACACAGAAGCGTGACCTAGGCTCTGGCCAGGTGAGGCTATTTGCACCCTGCAGAAGGACTATGCCATGTCAGAGACCAAATTACAACCCATCTGGTCAGGGAGACTCAGAGCCCAGGAGACTTTGTGCAGAACAGAAAGCTAGAAGTGCTCTATACCTCTGTCAAGGGCTCAATTACAGTATGGATGAGGATGGACCTTGGTTTGGGACAGTTCAGACATCCTTAAGTGACGTTTTCCTTCCTAGGCAGCACCTGTACAGCTCGGATTCTTTGAAGAAAATTTGAGCTATAATTTTAAAGGCAAACAATTTCAGTTTCTGGAAACCACTTTATTTCCTGCCCCCTCACCCCTCCCCTTTTTTTTTTAATGTAATAGCAGCTAAATCGGTCATCCCAGCCATGCTCACCTAAGAGCTTTGAATACAAGACAAAATTTATTTTCTTTAAGGGAAATTTTCCAGGAAGATGTATAGGGAATATTCAAGTCAACAGTGACAGTAGCTAATACCTTAATACATAGCCAGAAAACAGCACAACTCTGCCCAGAAATTCCTAAAGTATTTCCTAGACCCCAGGGATGGGTGATCTTACTAGGATAAAACAACTGCCTTCTCAAAGAAAATTTATCAAGAAGCTTGATGCATCTTTTTTTTTCTCCAGGAGCGGTCATTTTACAGCTTATATTCTCTCTATACCACTAAGAAATGCAAGGAAATATTCCATGATTGACCATTCAAGGGAATTTCCAGCCTGACTAGAAGCTCAGTTACTAGAAACATCACAAGAAACAAGAGTTCGGTCCATCAGAGGCCCACAGAGAAGATACAGTCCTAAGGTCGAGCCTAACGTCTTTGCTCCTCGCTCAAAGAAACCTTATTCCCAAGGCAGCTCCAAAGCTGCAGGATTTTTGTGGAAGGGATCAAAACAGTTGCGACAAGAGAACTCTGAAATTCATTTTTTTATGGTATCTCCAAAACCCACCATCGCACCGTGCAATGCACTTCAGCATCTGTCTTGTAGGGCACCGAGTCAACCAGAAGAGTACAAAGTGGCATATGGACCTCTGAGTGCCGCTGTGCCACGCACCGAGTCAGCTAGTCCCACCTTTGCCGTCTGTGTAACCCACCAGGAAGCTCGCCTGACTTCATGTTCCCTCTCCGAGGCTGGTAAGCAGAATTACTACATGTGCTATGAGTGACATGCTTGAATAGTTTAAACAAACCTAGCGAAACATAAAAGCAAATCGGTAACCTCATGTGATATTTAAAAGCTAAACCATATTTAGGTAATGCTATTTAACTCATGTAATATGCCAAATATATTTGGAGAGTATATTTATACTGTAACTCCATTGATTTCCACAACAGGGATGAATTAGGCTTGCCTCTCTTAAGCAAATAAAATAAACATTGTACTCAATCTTTAACTTTCAAGTTAAGTATGTTCCAGCTCAAACATTCCTGTTGCCTGAGCAGTCTAATAGATTTATTCTCTGATGTCATTTTTCTCATGTCATTTTGGAATTTGATTGCAGCATATTTAAAATGTTGGTTGCAATCATAACAAAGTGCAGCATTTAAAATGCATTCAACACACACATTGTCCTTGCGGAGAATGGTTATTTGTCTCTGTCCTCTGAGGAAGAGCATGGGATGATGAGCAAAACCTGGCATAATAAAGAAGAATGATGTGTAAAACCCCACAGAAAGAATGACTCTTTATTTCTTAAATTAAATATGCTTGGGTGTGTTAAATATCTTATCTGATACAGTTCAAGCACAACTGTTCGGCAAATAAAGGCATGCTTGCTATTCCACCCAGCAAACTGTACAAATACAGAAAAACCTTCACATATGAATAATTGATAAAGGATTAAAACTGTTAAAAGCATATATTTTCCATGCACCAAAGGTACTTCTCTAATAGGTTTCCACTGTGCTAAACAAAGTACATCTCCTGCCTCATAATTTCAAGATAGTTTTTCAAATATTACACTAACACATTTTAATGCTTGCTATTATTTGCAATAGGACAACCATCACCATAGCATCAGGGTTCACTCTGGTACAGTGCTTGGAGCAAAAACAAGGAGAAACAAACCATGGCTTTGAGAACTGGGGCAAAGCCAGAAATGGAAAACTACCCGATAATGGACAGACATCGAGAAAGCAGGACAACACTCTAAAGAAGCTATCGCAACTATTCAGTCGTGTCTATTTGAATACAGCTCTTCAATAAGGGCACAAAGGCATACGTTCTCTCCTAACACATTCATACACATTCACTATCATTTTGGCAACTACTTTAATAAACAAGAAAATAAATTTGTGAAGAAAATCCACAATTGAGCCAAAGTGATCAGCAATTATCACAATACAACAATGACGTGTTAAAACAAAAGAAAATGAAAACTATTGTGCAATCTCAGGTCAACGCTGTTCAGAGAAACCTGGCTTCCCTTAGTCCTGTAAGTCCTAACCTGACCGCATTCATGGGATTTAGCCATTCCTTTTTTTTTTTTTTTTACACCTTATTTTAGAGCAGCTAAAACCAGAATCTTGCTCTCATTTATTTCAGGGGTATCAACCCTGACACACCCCTATCCTGAAGCTCCTTAGGTTTCCATTGGCACCTATGGCAATTCTGCACAGGGCCCTATCCTCTGTCTGCATGTGAGCACAGGATTTCCATCCACAGCTGGACCATACGTATTACGAGACAGGTTGGCTCCTCTTCCATCGCAGAACATGCCTTGTATCTCACTTCTCTATTGAAATTATACATAGCAAATACTCTGCACAGCTCACAGTCCACTGTCTTTTATTCCACTAAATCCAAAAAGTATGTTTTTACTCTTTGGATAGCAAAAAAGAAGTGCGTGCACTGACCTCATGTAAAGATAATTATTTTCCCATAATCATATTTGGATACTATTTAAAATAGGAGTTTTCCCTCAAAAGAAAATCCTATAATGTTTGTTAATATTAGCAAGATATACCTCTAAATTTCATATCAATAACTAGCATTAAGGAAAGGTTATAACGTTGATGCTACCTTGATGGGTCCAACCACAAGGGTTCATTTGAGTGATTTGATAGTGAACCAGTCAGTGGGACCAGTGGCCTCAATTGGACAACGATTTCACCAAATCATGCCCACAAATAATGGCCATTACCATCCCTACAGATCATGCCTGTGACACTACTTTATTTAAGATCTCCTTATATTCAGATAAGCATTCAGCACCCAGAGGGAGACAGGAAAGACAGTAACAGTAGCTTTGTTTCAAGAGTCCACAGAAACCAAAACTTTTTCCCAAACAGCTATCAGTTTTGCAAAAGAAGAATTCAGCTGATGTGGCAATAAGCACCGCATTTTGAAAAGCAAAAAGATACCAGAAATCCACAGTGGTTGTTCCTACAGGTTACACTTTCAAGAAAATCTTTTTCTTGATTTGAAACGCACATTCTTGAACCATTATTTTCATCATTCTTGCCTATAATAATGTGTTCATGAAAATTATCATGAAACTTAAAACTTTCGGAATAGAGAAACGTCAAATCACAGTACAAAAAAGATAATGATGAAGAATGAAGAGATAGGGAGGCTCCTCAGCTTTGCATCACCTGACAGGCAGCTAAGGAGGGGTATGACATCAGCCGTGAGAGTATCAGTTATTGTCCTGCCTCCACAATGCAGAAGAAAAAGTGTTCCTTAAACTTCCTAGACACCATGGAGACTTTCAGATAAGATCACTGTAATTATAAAATGCAGCTGGGAACAGCTATGGATCAGAGCCCCCATCCTGTGGAATCAAGCTAAGCAAATTTTTGTGATTACTCTGAGCAACCTTTCGCCCCGTCTTCCTCAAGGGCAGGAACAACACGACCACAAGTGATCCAGGGCTGTCTTCTCACTTGCTCCCCAGCTCTTGCTGCACCCCCTGGTCCCTCATGACACCCCACCAGGGATGGCTCCCCAGCCAGCAGACACCTCCACCACACCCTCAAGGACAGAGGCAGCTCAAGTCCAGCCAAAACCATCAGTCAGGGCATATTTCTGCAGAGGTCTATGACTGTGCTTTCTTCAGAGGTGCTAAGTGCTGCCCTAAGCTCCAGGCACAGATTCCCCAAACCTTGAAGGACCTGCTGCGAGGTGGGGACAGGCTCCATCTGTTCCTCCCCTTCCAGTGCACCAGGGGCTCCTTACAGATCGTTTCAGCTTACCACAGACTAAAAAAAGAAAAAAGAAAAAAAACACTGGGGATCATGCAGAGAGGAAAACTCAGCAAAAAGAGGGGGAAAAAAGTACAGAGGAGGGAAGCTAAAACAGACTAACATCATTTGCGGCATTCATTCAATTAATATATCCAAGTACCCCAAAAGAACGCCATACTGGTCATATTTGTTAGACAGAAAAAATCCTTATCTTTCTAAAATTAAAAAGAAAAAAAAAAAAGCTTACCACTTCATTATTAGAACTAAAAATAAAGTTTGATTTACTTCACCGTTACATGCAGGCAAACGAATGACACATGGGATGGATTTGAATAGCAGGCCACATTTTTATTAATACTGGTGTGTTAACCCCAACTCTCACATAGGAGGCATTTTAATTGGGTCCAGTGTGGGCTACAAGGCTCACGCCATCTTGATTTAGTTTAATTATAATACAAGGTAAAATCTTCTTGGACTACTCTGCACTCATCTCTTTGGGGAAAAGTCCTTCCTCCGTCTTGTTGGTGAGAAGGACACGTTACAGGCCAACGAAGGGAGGTGGCTCCACTCTTCAAAGACTTCTACTCTCCTTTCCTAGAGGTGCATCCCCTCATCAGCAAAACACTACATGGGACACATCTTTTTGATTTTTGCTCGTAGGCTTAGCGGCCTCCTGAAAGTTTTATGCAAGTATATTAAGTGACGTGCTTCTCCCTGGCTGGGTTGAAGGACCTCTGTTACCCATCCTACAAGCGCATCAGAAATCGTATCAGCATTTCCAGGCATAAAGCAGAAAGTGACAAAAATCGAGCCACAGAATAAAAACTACCATAACCTAACCTAAGTAAATACATTTGGGAACGCATTTCTGGCCCTTGCTGGCGCTGGACCGTGGTGGGCCACTAAGAAAAGCGGATTGCTGGGCAGGGGCGCTCGAGCCAGAGCTGCTCCCGATCCCGGGAGCTACCAGCAAGCACTCGGAGAGCGCGAGTGGGTGCGAGCCTGGCCTCCAGGCCCACCGCTACTGCCTGAATCACCGCTTTCGAGGCTATTTCTTAAAAGAACGAGTTTTCCCTAACTCCACCAGACTGCACGAGACACGGGCACCAGCTCCCTTCGCGAGCTGGAAACGCCTCTGAATTTGGGCATAAATTAAGCATGCAGTGCCCCTTTAAAAGCAGCAAACTTGCCTCTTAAAAATAAATAATAAAACAGAAGCCTTCAGATACGGATCCGTCTGTTGTGCACAAGTCATCCAGCGCTCCTAGAAGGGAGCTAATTTTTTTTTTTTTTTTAAGCATCTTTAGCTTTCAAAGCAACCAACTAAATGCAGAAAAGTGGGCCCTCCCCAGGGGAGCGCCTCCTCCCTGCGATGCGGATAGCCTGCAGCTAGCGCGCCAGGAGGACAGCAACCGGACTTGAAAATACTCCGCCATACGGACGGCTCTATGAAAGACAAAGAAAAAGGGCTATTTAGCATGCAAAAACCAGCTCCTCATAACTAGCTGCTAAAGCACCGTGTCTGCGAGGGCTCCCCTGCAACTATTCACCGGCGGTGACGGAAAATAATTTGTAAATATAACTCGGACGAGCTCTACGCTGATATTAATATGCATGCCTCCAAACTGAACGACCTTAAGCACCGGGTATTTCAACTGCCACAGAAAAGCGAGGCGCTGAAACCGCGGCAGTATGCCTCCTTCTCTCGGTCCCTACGTCAACTGCTCACCCAAACCGACACAGGACGGAGTCTTACAAACCCGCGTTTGTCCGCGTTACATCTCGTTTCCGGCTCTACCTTAAATTACATAACCACTTGCTCCAAGAGATATTTTTAAAAGGACAGGAAGAAAGAAAAAGGAAGAAAAAGGAAGAAAATAAAAAGCCCTCGTACAAAATATATGCAGAATTTGTTTTCCAATGAAGGTCTAATAGGGCTACCTCTTAAGTCTGGATATGTAAAAAATTGCCCTTTTCACAGCTGATAAAATACAAATTAATCCTTAGAGGATTTAATATGTGCCTATTTATTACTTTCAAGTATGAAAGTACTGCTGCAATTAATATAGCTTACACTACTGTATGCGTGGGTCTGCAGCATTATCTTTGCAACAAGAAATCTACGCAAAGCTTTTATACATATATGTCGCTAAACCCCTGCTCACACACATACCGAAAATGAATATATTTCTCTTTAAAATCTGCAAAAGGAAACGTGATACAGTGCCTTTTAAAAGGTCAAGAATCCAGGGTTTCTCTGTTGTTCCGTTACAGCCTTGGCTGGAGCCAACGCGAATTCCTAAGCTTTAAATTAAGGTCTTTTACGGGGGTGAGATAATGTTATTTGTACGCAAGTGTACCTTAGCTTTATTATGAGAAACGCAAACATTTTAAAAATTAAAGAAACATTTTTCTCTCTCTTCACAGATTAATCTGCTTATTTAACCTCCACTGGCTTTTTTGTTTGTTTGTTTGTTGGGTGAAGTGCTCTTTCATTTATTTGCGTGGGCTTCCACAATTAACGCTTGGAATGCCAGTGTTTTCCAAAGCCCCGGTCAAACAAGCGTGCCCGCCTCCGGTAGGCTAAGAGTTGTCATTTTAGAAAGCTCTGACTGTATTTGCTGGGAAATATTCTTTACTTGCCTACTCCTATGCAGGTTTCTCTACTTTCCATTTATTTAGCATATATTGGCAGGTTAGGAGTTTCTCTTAGTTGGCACACCTTAAACACCTGTTCACTTTGAAGTTTAAGCGAAAGTGGTTAATATCTCAATATTTTTTAGATAGCAATAATAAAAAAATTTTATTGCTTATATATATGTGTATACATATATATACGCATGGGTGCATGCGCACTTCTCATGTTTGTGTATGCACACATATATGTATTTAAATAATAATAATGTTAAGGTTAATCATTTATCCAGCATGGCTTCAAAAATTTTTCAGCAGAAACTTGGAGAAATAAAACTGATTCCATTTTTATCCTTCAATAATGAATACCCCAAATTACCATAAGCCATGTTCTTTAAGTTCAGGGTAATGAGTCAGATTTTATTCATATTTTCTTAAGGGTAGAATATCTGTTTGATAGCCCTCTTTTGTTTATTCATCAGCAAAGTCTATATAATTTCCGGCAAGGTCCGCCGTTTATTTACAATCTCGGCAGCGGTATTTATTCAGGGTAAAAGACCACCTCGGCGGGAGGCGAGGATAGCGGCGCTCCTGGGCTCGGAGGCTCGCGCTCCCTCCTCCGTCCCATTTCAGCCCATGGAGCTCTTTTGACAGACAGCACGAAAAAAAATCTGCATAAGGAAAAGTAACTGACAGCTGGGGTCAGACTCTCTCTGTTTAATGACACTGCCAGTTACACATTTTGAATTGTTTAAATATGAGTCTACAGCTTCAACGATCATCATCTCGCTGGTTCCACTTTTCATACCCAACAGCCAGGAAGCTGACACGTAATTACACACTTACTGATGGTATCGCCGGGGCCGATAATTAAAACTGCCACGGGAGGATTGCTAGTGCTAGTCTACAGCTGGGATGTTGTCAAGAGGTAGAAACTCCAGCAGCTTTTCACGCTATCTTCTTACAGGTGGACCGCGGGCACCAGAGCCGAAGGAATGGAAAGGCCTCTGCGCATCATTCACCATGTCTCGCACAAATGAAGAAAATCTATTAACAATCCAATAAGTGAAATACAAACACGGTGACCTACGGGTTAAACTGTCTGAGTGGACGCGCCATGCCGCTCCGCCATGTATTGTTCTTTTGCCTTTTGGATGTGTTTACAGAAAAATATTGCAAATGTTTTGCCACCTTTTGCAGTACAAAGGGATGCGAGGCGGGCAGCGCGGGAAACGTTGCTCCGAAACACCACCGTTCTTTACTTCCAATGAGATTGGTGGTTTTCAGCAACTAAAATCAGGGACAAATAATGAACAAGCTGCAAAGCATCAACATTTTAGGAAACAGAGAAAGATCTGATTTTGCACAGTACTTTTTGTGAAATAATTACCTTTTGAGGCATCACACCAGAGATCGAGTCCTGCCTCAGTAAAGACAGGACAGAGAAGTGCCTCAGTGCATTTCTCCTAAGTAGCAATATACAACTGGAGAAAAGCAGCATAGCCTAGTTAAGGGAGCTACAGATGGCAACCCAAAATGCAGGCCAGCCTTCGTAGTTGATTTGATGCTTGACCATTGATAAACCACCCTTTGCTTTTCCTCTTTTTCTCCTCTGATGAAATGGAGATTAAAATACTAACGCATTTCTAGGATTTTGTAGGAATGAATATTTGTATAGTACTTGCTTGTTGATTTATTGCACATCGAACAATGCACTTATCAAGTTTTTCTAAAAAGATGCACAAGAATAAAGCAAACTAAAGACCTTGGAAGTACTACCACCAGCACCAGAAATTCAATGACAACTTTCTCGTATTAGCTCTATTAGATGCGGCAATGGATTCAGGATTCATTACAACCTTAACTCTGAAGCATATTGGGTTGACTAGAAGGTGTATTTAGGTACAAAAAAAAGGTTACAGGTTCCCTGGGCTTGATCCCTGATCACCTGAAATCAACCTTCTCAAGGGCTTCAGCAAGCCTCGAGTCCAACCCGCTGACCCAAGGGGCCGTCGCAGCACTTTCCCAGCAGCAAGGGAACAGCAAGGCGAAGAGTCAACAAGGAGCAAAAACGCCAAAGGAGTCAGTCTGGGAAGAACCTACATCTCTTTAGACCAAAATGCATAACTTTGAACTATAACTTTGGCATAAAACCTAAAATTACAATGACCATCACATATAAACAAACCCAAACCCACCTTTGCATTTAAGCAACCTGCTTGGCATATTAGGCATGAAGTTTTAATCAATATTTATTAAATCTGGTCTCCCTGTACATCAGGTAGGCTTGAAAAGGAGGGAACCCATTCTTGCAGTTCCCTCTTCCCCTCTCTACTCCACACCTGAACAGAAAGGCCTACTGATATCTCGTTGCAAAACAAAAAAAAAACTTCTGATTTTGCATTTCACACAAATTATCTGAAACTTTTTTTTTTTTTTTGGGGGGGGGGGGGGGGGACATAATGCACAAGTTGAGTGTTGAAAAGGTACACCTTGCACTGAAATCCATGTGTACAGTTGCACCAGCCAAAGCGGGGATTTGGAGACCAAGTGGCTGCTAGGAAAGGGCTGGAGGAGGATCCCACCAGGAAGCTCTTCCGAAGGCGTTCTCCTAACCACAGCTGCACGCCACCCATATTTCCTGCATTTCACTGATGTATGTGGACTCTTACCACGTTAAGCCTTACCAAGCCTGTTCCACCATCATAGAAAGCCCAGGCAACAGGACATGTCTGAGCAATCCAGGCTAGGGTGCGGGCATGAATGCCATGGGTTTTGCTCAATTCGGAAGGGCGACTGTCCCCAGCCAGCCACGTAAAGCTCTGCCAGGAGAGAGACACACACACAAATAAAAGGTGTCAGAAGGTGTATTTTTTTTAAAGCATCAGCTTTGTCTATTTAATTTAGGGAACTTATAAAATATTTCTACTAAAACCTTTGCTGGGAATTTCTAAGTTTCAGACCACTTTGGGTATTTTATGAAATCAAATTAATAAAGAACCTTGAACAATTTAAGGGCTATAAAATATATTTAACTAGAAATTATGACAAAACTGAGCATAGAGTTCTCTGTGATTTGAGCATTTGCCAGTGAACCAGTCATAGGATTCAAGCTTTTATTAAATAACTTTAATGTTAAAGCACTGCAAAGTACTGAAATTCAACACATTTTTGC
This sequence comes from Struthio camelus, assembly GCF_040807025.1. Lineage (NCBI taxonomy): Eukaryota > Metazoa > Chordata > Aves > Struthioniformes > Struthionidae > Struthio > Struthio camelus. The sequence goes on along the minus strand of NC_090948.1, from coordinate 2,384,837 downwards.
TGAACATTTTCCCTCTGGTTCTGAATTTCAATTTCTTATTTAATGACCATTATAAAGTACTAAAATTATTTTAAGGAACAAATATTAGCTTCCTTCATGGAAGGCTCGTATCTAAGATAAACCAAAATACCCTCACAAATAACATCAGGTAAAGATTTTTAGATTACAGGAACAAAGCAATATTTTAAAACAATCAGATAAGCAGTGGTCAGATCATGTGCATTGCAACTATGCTGATGGATTTATTCACAATACCTACTTTTTCCTAGTAATTTAACATTTGAAATTCTATCTTGCTGAGGTGAAATGGATGATTTATCATCAACTTAAACAGCTTCATAATTTCACTCTGCACCACCTTTGCTAACTAAACAAAAGAAAGTTACGGTTTCCTGACATAAAAGTCCTTTTCTCAACTTTTTGTTTCAATTCACTTGATTGATTAAAGCCATGCACTTTAGTTGAGACCCGAGCTGCGTTGGCTATAGATAACGCTAATTCTACAGAATAAATGAGGCAGATTCTCCACCATACATAAGCAGTAAGATGCCTTTCTGCTTTCACACTACCAGGTGGTAAATAAAACTGAACAACGCTGAAAATAGAGCGACTCTGGCCCCTGGGCTGATTCAAGGTGGCAAACCAAGGTGCACCGCTCCTTCCAGCATGAGGAGGCAGCATCTGCCCAGAGAAACACCCACTGCTGCCCATAGGACAGGGGAAGGACAACAGCATGTCACAGGGGCGGCACACCTGCTTTTAAGTGTCCTTAAAGCTAGATCCATCAGAGAGCACAAGCGTTGAGATATGAAGAAAAGGATCATTTCCATGAAGGGAGCTATTCCAATTACACCCGTCCAAGGAGCATCTCCTAAAGGCTCCTGGGCCTCCTGAGGAGCGAGCCGGTCCCCGAGTGCTCTGCTAAGGCTGCCCTCGAGAAGGTAGAGCTTGCCGAGCCTCAATCGCTTCCACTGAGCCAGAATGAAAATTATCCCTGTGGCAGACCATCCTGGGGACAAAGCCTGACCCTCTTCCCTGCCCAACCCAGCCCTCGTGGCAGCTCAGCAGAAGACTTCACCCAGCCAAGCCCACCACTCACCTTCAAAAGGAGCAGGGTTTCCTCTACATAAGTGCCAGGTTGCTTGCGTATGGAAAAACGTCATCACCCAGTATCACTCCAGGGCCAAAAGAGCAAACAAGTAAAGCAATTGTTGCTCCAGCTGACACAGCAAGGGCTCCTGGAAGAAGCAAAGCGATTAGACTAGCACCTCTTCTTCATCTTTTCCTCCTCACAATACCTTTTATCTATATAATGGCATTGAACTTTTCTAGTTTCAAAAACATCTAATTCACGCTAGGTCAAAGAATGACAGAGGCGAGTCATTTTGTGTAAGATAAGACGGTGTGGTACCCAGTGGGTATCTGCAAATCCAGAGCACCTGCTAGGTACAGACCTGCCCCATGATGAGCATGGCCATGTCTCCAGGTTCAGAGGACCATCGCTGCACACGGCGGCTATCATAACATCTAGAAAGAGCCTAAACCCATGCAATAAGGAAAGAGTGAGGGGAGAGGATGGCGAGGGAAAGGAGCAGGAAGAGAAGTGTTGAACAGTTCTGGCTACTGTGCACACAATAGCGAACACGCACCAGGGTCCATGATAATTAATGATAAACTAGTCAGGGTTCAAAAGGCTTGAAAAACACCATCCACAACTGTAATTGGAAGTTTTAAGAAAATGTAAGCAAATCTATTTCTAGCTGACATGTTACAATACTATTGGCCAGTAAAACTTGAAAACAGGAGGGAAGACTGGTGAAAATATATTTGTTGGAAGCAAAGTAGAGCAAACACAAAAAAATGAACTCAAAGGAGGAAAGGGAAAGACTTACAGAAAGGAAATTCTCTGTGCCAGAAGCACAGCCACAGATGGGAAACAAATTACGGATCAAATTAATCTCTGAACTCATATGAGGTCAGTCGAAGAACCGAGGACAGGCAGCTTCTAGCTCTCTGGCTTTGGGGACTGTTAAATCAGAGCAGGGCACTTTTCGAAGCCACCCAAGACGTGCCCCTACACCAGCTGTCATGACCCCGCTAGCTGCACACATAGCACTTGACGGCGCCGCGCAAAGTGGCACGTGGTATGGAAAAGGGGGCTACACAAGCACACACACACCCCGATGCAATGGCCAGGACCTCCGCAGGCGCCAGCTGACATGGTACCACCGTCACTGCCTCAGTAGAGTGGTGCCAATTTATGTGCACTAATGATACCTACTTTACTATAACTCATAGTTTATTCTTGGGTGCTGAAGCACACAAATGCAATGTTTGGGTTTGGTTTTTTTCCCCAATAGTTTCTCTATGGAACAGTCTCACGCTACAGAAAACGCAACTTTTTTCCAGTTGAGGTTATTTCGGGACTGCAAGCACCAGGATAACACAACAGGGACCGAGCTAGGATAAGGACAGCAGTTGCTGGGTGAACTCTCACCTGCAGCTCTGCCCATACATCCTCATCTCGACCAGCCCTGTCCAGCCACGCCACCCCAATCTTGGAGCGCCCTGGAACAGCCACTGGCAGCCCCACCTACCTGTGTAGGTGCTTTTCACAATGTAAACACATGGACACTAAACGCAGTTCCCAAATCCAATTTTCACTTGTGAAATGAGCCCGCACGTTTGTAGAGGTCTAACTCTGAATGCTGAAAACTGCGCACTTAAAACTCAGCGTTATATGCTTTCTTCATATAACAATTCTTCTCTAACTTGTCCATGGAGTTCAGTGGACGAGCAATATTAAACCCAAGATCACCATACGCTTCTTCCTCATCCCTTGTTTAGAAGCGTACCTCCAAAAGAGCAGGTAATTTTGCTTTACTGCTAGTTGCATCATAGCCACAACATGCAAAACTTCACAAAACTAGGAAAAGAAATTTTATTAGCTGATAAACTGGATGACTATTCACTGAGGAAGACTATTAGCAAACAAATTACACTGAGAACCAACAACAGAGGAAAGGTTAATGATTTCTGTAAGCCACCGAATTCACCCGCCCCTGCAGTTTACTAAGAAAATTAGGGTTTCTTCATGCTGAGCTTATGGGAACATTTTACCCATATTTCAACCCTTCTTTCCTCTGAGATCTTTGACATCATTGCCTTCTAGCCTTGAGAATTTACATTAAGGACAATTATAAAACAAAAATATACCACCATTCAGGAAAATATACAACTTCTTATCAGAGGGATGTGGATGTTCTTCTTGCCAGTCTACAGACATGGAGATTAAATTTCAGAGAGAGATTTATTTTGTGCTATTGTCCTGTTATTCACCAGAGGATTGTGCAATGCAAGTAATCTGATCAGAATAATGCATAGGGACATATTTCAGAAAACCAATAATTGTGGTAACGTTGAGCTCTGCAAGGTGCCAAAATAAAGTCCAAAATCACTCTCACTCTTTTCCACAATTCCTTAATCATGGCATCATAATGTGCTGCTCTGTTGTCCATTAAAGCCACAAGCTTGAAGTAATCAATGCTGGACATTTGGAGATTTATTGTAATTTTAGATCTACAGCACTTTTGCAGGCTGAAAAGCAAAATTATATTTTATAGGTGTGCCATATCTTACATTTTACAGCTTTTACTTCTTCAGGCTGGCTTGGTATGGGTTTTTGTTGTTTGTTTGAGGCTTTTTTTTTCTTTTAACCTGAGTGCTGCAGGCTTTTTTATGATGTTAGGAAGCAGTTAAGTCAAACAACAGAAAAAATTACTAAAACTGACTGTATTTAAATTCTGTTTACTTCCTTAACCTTTTGACTTACCTATACAAAAAGTAATCTTTCATAAACAAGTCCCAAACAAAATCATTGCCTATTTTACTTTCCTTAAACCCTTGTGGAATAAACAGAAATTGTAACAAGATCCTTTTGACCGTTTTTTTTTTTATTCCACTCATATTTGCAATGATTTTATAACTGATGCTTGGTTTGCCTCTCCACATTATCACAATCAGTGCATCCTGGGATTAAAAACCATTTAGGGCCCAACTCTTAAAGAAACTCCCCACACAGCAGTATAATGAACATTGTTCGGTTTTATTGTTGCTGGCTTTATTGGTATGCCAAGGAGGCTGCGGCGCTCAGCGCTCGCTCTCCCAAACAAAGGAGTGACCCACCTCCCAGCGCGGCCGCGGGGCAGCCAGACGGCACAAAAGGTTTCCGGGGAGGGAACCGCGAGACTTGCGCATGGCAAGCGTGCCGTTTAAGTGGGAAAGGGTCAAAAGCTTCACAAGCCTCCTCACGGGCAGAACTTTTTTTTAAGCACATGTTAGTACTGAAAAATGAACGCATCATTCCCGACTATCGCCCCGTTTGGGGGCAAACCCAATTAAACGTTGTCCTTAGGAACCGTCTGCGTAATAAGCCCGGGGAGCTGGTACCGTTCGTTCCCTGCGGTTCTGTTCCAGGCCAGATGTTGCCAGATGTGCTGCTTCGACTCAGCACCCAGAAAACATCCAAGTTCAGGGCATTACTTAAATATTCCCTGAACTTTAAGCGCATTTTAAAGACTTCTAAAGGCTATTCTGAATATTACCAAGCTTAAGCATGCGCTTCAGTGTTTTGAACTGAACAGTTTTAGGTGTGCGCTGAGACGTTCCTGGGGACCAGAGCCCAAAACAGGACTCGCGTGAGCAGGGCAGCTGGCATCGACGCACCCCAGCTTGCCGGGCTGGATATGCAGAGGTCAGCTCGTCATGAAGCGTGACAAAATTATAACCTATTTTCGCTAACGCTGTACAAACATGCAGCACCGAACTTTCAATAGCACCTTTCAGCCAAGAGAATCTCAAATCCATATGAGTAAGGAGCCCTTACTACTACTGAAATATTAGAATTCATGTGAAATACCGTAGTGCTGGCACAGAAAATAAATAAGAGAATCCATTTTAGGAAACAGAGTGCAGAAAATGTATTTGATGAGCGTATTTTAGATGAGTAAATTATAGTTTAGCTAGATGTGACCAGACACTTTGAAACTGCCCCTGGATCCTGTTAAGGAGCAAGAATGGTCAAGTTTTACATTTCATGGGAAATACAAACCCAGCCTCCAAAGCTCCCTAGTGTTACTGAGAAAATATGTCACTTACTCAACTCCAAACACCATCCCTTGCAGCAATTCCTATTTCTGCAGCAGATCCCACTTCTATAACCTGCCTTGCAAAAGTGCTGCTTAATTTTTGGGGTGCGAAACTATCACAGTTCAAGTGACAGATCTCCAAAACCACCAGGAAAAAGAGCTTGCAATTCTGTCAGTGATATAACCTACAAAGAAAAATCCTTATCTGTATATTGCCTGTGCAAGTACCAAAACATGAATGCTACGTGTCAGAGCAGAAGAATACCAGGTAGGGTAGATCCAGCCAACAACAGATGCCCACAAAATGGAAAATTAAAATATGCCCAGACGCTATGTCCTGTGTTCTTTGCATTCGCAGACCAAAATGCAGGCTCTGATCTCAAGCTATTACAGAGGAGGGCAACCAGTGGCCATTGATTTCAATGAGTGCAGGATCAAAACCATAATGCTTCCAGCAGCCATACCCATCAGTGTAATCCTATTTGTAACAGAACCTAAGGGCACATTTCATATAAGACTGGGAGGAAAACCCACTCACAATGGAGGACAGGAGTGTTCATGTAGAATTTATACTACAAAAGAAAAAGAAAAAACTTTCCTCTATGCCTCTATGTGAATTCATCAATTTAACTTACACTTAAATGGAAAATCGCTATACAGAGACCATAAAAACGTATTATGTTATCAATTGAATGGTTTACACTGCTGGCAAGCTCAGGGAAAACATACCTTTTCACTATCACAAGCCTGAGTGAACTGCATTATGGAGGATCCCATATATATCTTTAACTTTTGTACATGGCAATTCTCTTCACATGTGCTCTCCTTACCTTAAATCAAGTGAGCGATGAGAAGAGGGACGAGCAAGTGGAGAGAAAGGAAGATGTAAAGAAAAAGAAAAAAGGAAAGCTGAGAAGGAAAATAAAGAGAATATAAAGTTAGGGATGAAGAAGAGACAGAAATGGAGACTAGAAAGAGCAAGAAAAGGACAAGATGCTTCTCAGGAATCCAGGATAACAAACGCATCTCCATAAAGGCAAGATGTTATAAAAGAAAAATAAGTCACCCATCTTCGCTTCCTAAAGTATATTCTAGTTCCACAATACCAGGAGATAGGAGAGCAAGCCAAGAATGGAAAAAAAGGAAAAGAAGACACAATGTGGAGTACATTGGGTACCTATGCATATAAACCTACACACATATATGCATGCATATGTGTGTGAGTATCTGAATTTGTTTCCAAAAAATGAAAATTTCCAAGGTCTTTTGATTTTTTTTTCCAAGTCCATCTGCAGCACCCCAAAGAATAGCAGGGAGTACCACATTACCGTACAACACGGAGACAAGGAACGCAGATCGTCTCATTCCTCTATCTATCCCAGGCTAGAAGTAATTGCTGCTTGGATGTCCTGCTTACCCAGTGTCCTTGCTGAACCTGCCAAAAAACCCTCAGAATTAATGCCAGCGATCCCGACGTGCTTTGGGCTATGAACACATCCACTTTGCAAATGATCAAGACACCAAATTTACAGACCACAATCCAAGCTACAGCTATAAACGCATTTCTGTGACACTGTGAAACCCTTCACTTTCCCAGTGGGACCCTGCTGCTTTTTTGGGCAAACTGCAATGCTTGCAGGGCCAGCGCTCCTGCAACACACAGCTCCAGCAGCGAAAGCCGCCTCTCTCTGCCTTACGCCCGCGGTATCCCGAAAGAGAGACGGCAGCCAAGGCGGTAAAACCGCCCTTGGCGCTGAACGAGCTTCCTCCGCGCGGACCTCTCCCCAGGCACTTCAGCCGGCATCCGAGCTTTCGGGGGTCTCAGGTTTCAGTTCTCTCTCAAAGTTTTTATAGCACAAAAGCGTAAAGGGAGCAATGAAAGTCTCACCCTGCATTTGAATTCCCAAGCTCACGAGCAAGCACGGGGCTGCCGAGCGGGGCAGAGGGGGTGGCCGGGTGGATTCTGCCACTGACCATCCCTTGGAGTCCCCCTCCCTTGTTACAGGGCAAAAAATGCAATGCAACGAGCAAACATTCCTCCTTACAGAGGCACAGGAAAAAACAAAGCTGAGAAGATTTGGAAAGTACAGTTATTTTTGTTTTAAATCCTTTGTGGAAAGTTTGATGCTATTTACAACGTGAACTATCCAAAACAAGAACAGTTTTACTTGTATTTCTCTTCCCTTCCACCACACAGTGATTATTGAGCAATTCTACCATAGGGATTACAGATGTTAATCAGGACCACGTTAGACAGAAGTTTCTGCAGGAACTATTCTGAAGAATATAGATTAATGATGGAGATTGTTCTGGACTTATTGCAGTGTTGGTTACTCCATCTTAAAAAAGCAGCGTTGCACAAATCCCAGGAGCTGAGAACGATGACAACAGCAATCAAAGGAAGGGAAAAAAAACTATTTATTCATGTAGTATAAAGGGATTGGTAGATAATAATTATACCTTAGAAGGAAACACGTAGGAAGATGTGACACAGTATAAAAATACTGGCAAATATAGATGGGCTGGGACAAGAGCTTCTGACTCGAAGCACGCAATCAATTAACTCCTCAGAAATTCAAAACAGATGAAAGAAAATTTGGTTTTGCCCAACCTGAAACTCAGACAAATGAACCTCGCTAGGATCAACATCATAACAAAATTCAAAAATGGACCAGACCTTTAAATATCATGAAGAAGCAGATCCACTAATTATAAACTTTGGAAGGAATATTGACATTAAACATCAATCTTCTGGCCGTAAACCAATCTCTGACTATTAGAATTAGAATAATATTTAAAGAGTAGATAATTCCCAAAATCTATTGCTTCCCACATCAGTAGTGTCCATGGTGGGACACAGAGTATTGGACTTAGGTGGGCAAGGCAAGGTGGTGGAGTCTCTGATGAAGTGTCTCACACATTTTACTGCATGGTCACCTCTCTGAGTTTTATGAAACTCTTGCTGTCCAACAACAACACACTTATATCACATTTAAAAAACAATTAATTGGGTTGGAACTGTGGGCTTATAATTATGATCCACCCGACCTCATTGACAAAAAATCATTCTGGTGGTAAAACTGTGTAATAGCACCGGAAACCAGTGTGCATCAGGGTTTTTTCTATTCAGTCTCTGAAGAACAGCCCCATAAAAATGTTGTTAAAATAAACTTTGGTAGACAGAGACCTTGTGTAAACCAAGTGTAAACTCTGAGTGGATTTTTACTACAGACTCATAAACCTCTGGAAATAAAAGTTTGCAGTGGCAATTCAGACAGGCATCCGCCACGGGATCACTGGGTGCTGCTAGGGTGCGCGTGCGTCGACTCTCATAGCAAACATCGGCTTCTTTTCCAAAGTCGTGCCTATAAATGCCATTCCTGAAAACACGAATCTAACTTCACTGCGGCCTTCTCTATCACAAAATTGTGTCAGCGCTGGCAACCTTCCCGTCATGCACCTTAGCCAGTGAGGCAATCCCTTTCCTCTGCTTCTTCTTCACATCCCTCAGGAAAACTCCACGGAGAAGACAGCTTTTGTTAGTTATCACACACCACGATCCCGAAATTGCTACTAACTGTAACATTTGTAATTATTTCTAGTTTTTTAATTTTTATAATGACTCTTCAGGGTTTTGTTGACCAGAGGGAAATTTTATTCCCAAAGGGCCCCAAGTGTCAAAATTGCCCTTATCATTCAGAAAAAAAAAGGCTTTTAAGAAGCCATAAAGTTTGCTTATCGAAAATTAGAAATGAATATTTATTGTCAGATTTCCGTCTGAGATTAAAGCCTTTTATTTAACACCGGTCAAAAGTGTAAATTATTCAAATGTTTACATTTAAATGCTGCTGTACTCCGACAACTCCACTCTCTACAGCATTTCGGTGTAAAATAATGCAAAGCTTCATCAGCGCTAAGCAAATAGCTCAGTGCAACTTCTCGTGCCCATGAGGGAAACCCACCAGCTCAGTCCTTTATGCCATTGAAGCCAACAGGACTGAGATCAGGCTCCCAATCTCGCCCCTCTCCTTAGCCACGTCACCTAGGGGAGCCCAGGGGGAAGTTAGCTGTCTGGACAGGGTCCTGGGCAACCTGGTCCAGGCAACCCTGCTTGAGCAGCAGGGCTGGACTAGGTGATCTCCAGAGGTTCCTTCCAACCTCAACCGCTCCGATTCTGTGCAAACTAGCCGGGACACACCATGGCTTTCTTCTACCTGGTCCTTACCCCCCTCCAGGGAAAGCAGCAGACACCTGGATCCTCTGAGGGTGACAAATGTCCGAAGGATGTCAATAGGCTATGGTATTGGCCAAGAGCTCATCTGCTCAGCTTTGGCGCAAGCATTTCTCCAATCACTGAGTTAGGCTGACCTTGGAAAAGATGCATCTCCTCTATACAGGGAAAGGTTGTTTATCCATCTGTAACTTCCCTACTAGACTTCTGGGGCAGCAGTCCTTCCTCCTCCTCCTCCCCCCACTCCTCCTCGCACAGCCCAGTCCCTACTGGGGTCTGCCCTGAAACTCAAGTAAGCGAGGCAAGAGGGACAGGATGGAGACACTGCTGCAGACATGTATTTCCTTTTCTGCAGCATCAAGATGACCAGCTGCTCGAAAAACAAGATTTTTTTTCCTTCCTTTCCAGATGCAAAGGCATTAAAAATCTCCATAGGCTCCCAGCTGGCCAGCAATGGCTTGCACAGAAAAACAGCTATGTAGACCAGCGGCATGCTTTTGCTTTGATTTTGGTTTTGTTTCAAAGGAGGCGAAGAGTGGAATGGAGAAAGCAGTCAAGCTTAGAAGGTTTTTCATATTGGTTGGTTGGTTATTTTATCTGAGAAATAACAAAAAAGATATGTCTATCACTGCTGCGCTCTAGGACGCCTCCAAAGAATCTCCATGTAGTTTGTTGTCACCTTTTAGAAGATAGATAGGAGCTGGAAAGCAACCCAAAGCGCGTGGTGGTAGGCCAGGAGAGCAGGACCAGGGCGCAGCACGGCCCAGGGGCCCCTCGCATCAGCCCCAGCTCACCGAGCACACAGAGCTTCCGCTGCATCGCCCGAAGCATAACTTTTTCCACGTTAACAGGGCTTTTTCTTAACCTCAGGAGTTGCATGATGTGGTTGCAACCTTTCCCCCCTCGAGGGTTTTCCCGGGATATCCTGTTCATGTGCCCAGAGCCTAGTATACAGGTGAGCGGAGTTTCTCATATTTAAAGAAAAAACAAAAAACACACGCACACAAGGAGAAAAATGTTTTTTAAACAGTTAAGAAACTTTTTCTACCTCATAAAGAACCGAAAAGAGGCACGAGCCCAGTTTTCCCACCATTACAACCTCGACTCAAACCCTCACCTGTGTCACTCCTGTTTCGCACACTCCAAAGCACTGCAGCTGCCCTTGTATTTTCTGCCAGTATAATTTTTTAAATACACAAATATTATACTCCAGGGCATGTTTCCCTGGGCCAACAATACATGCCTCACTTTTATTGTGAGGCACAAGCCCTTCGGTTTCATGTCTTTTGACCTCCCAAGAAATGTATTAATGACCCTATAAAGCACGCTTTGGCACGTATTCATATTAATACAATATAGTTCTTTGTTTTTACATTACATAGTAAAAGGGGGGGGAAAAAGAGAAGAAGGGGGAAAAAAGATAGTTTTTTCAAAACTCTTCCACCACAAAACATACTTTACCGTGCAAAAACAGCAGTGATATGAAGAGGGATAGCTAACAGCTTTTTATTATTCAAGTTATACTCCAGCTTGGCGTGGGTTTGTTTATTTTTCACTTATTCCTCTGTTACCAACAGTAAAACCTTAGTTTGCTTCTTAGCAGGGGTTTGACGAAATGCCTGGGAAAGGGTCCAGGGGAGTGTTTTCGCCTCCCAGCTCCCCCTCTCCCTCCCAGCCGCGCTCCCGGCAGGGACCGGCACTTGCTCCTGCAGCCACACTCGACGTGGCAAAGCCCAAAGCTCAAGGCTCGAGGAGGAGGAGAAGAGCAGCTTTCACCAGAACCCCTGCTCTTAGATCCCACCTCGGATACATACTTTCTGCCTTAAGAAGAGGGGAAAACAAGTTTTTTAAATGCCAGGAAAACCACTTCTGCCACAGGTTACTTCAACTATTTTTTATTTCCGATGCAATTGGGATGAGTTTACTAGAGGCTCAGTTCAATACTCTGGGCTACTCTGCGATCCCAGTGAGGACATCACCAGTTTTGCCATAACGGGTTCATTTACTGCTGAATAAAGGCTTTTAGAGTGAATCAAAACCAAAAAACCACTGTGCGCACATAAACAATCACCACTAGCGATAAACATTTAGTTAAACATTGCTGTAGCACCCACCTAGTATATTATTGTAGGTCTATAGGCATTTTCTAGTGCTCCAGATTTGGTTTTTGATATAGTGGCAATATTAAAATCCCTATCAAAAACTCATATGTAGCATCGCTGTGCCATTATCAGTTTCTCAACTGCATATTAGACATCACTACATATCACGCATTACAGATGGCAAAACCGAGCTTCAGCTAGTAAAATAACATGCCGTCAGATACATCTAACCCACACGGATAGAACATGCTTTAACTCATCTTTCACTTAAATCAAATACTTGATAAAATATCAAACTCTAAATGAGTACACCAAAGGAAGTCCCATACTTCCAAAGTAGTCCACATGCTCCTAAATCATAAAGCAACCTAAGTAATTATTTTTTACTACTTATGAGACAAATCAAGTAAACCCTAATTTCAACTATAATGTCTTCAGCTCTGCTGTGTACACAGGGGAAAGGAGAGCAAAGTTGACCTCACTCCTACTAAAGTCTCTGGGTAGTTTTTCCTCCTGCTTTGAAGGGAAAGGAGCATAGTTCATAAAATGTTTTCCTTTTTATTAAAGTAGAACTACTTTTTTCCTTCCAACATTTCAAAAAAAAAAAAAAAGTTAATAGAAGCAAGTTAACCAACAACTCTTTCAAATGGATGTCAGCAAACTGATTTCAAAATTTTGATAAAGTGGAGAAACTGCCGCCCAAGAAAAAAAAAAATCCAAAACACACTACAAAAATCCGTGCAGGTAACAGGGGAAAGGCATTTGTCAGTATTTTTTACTTGTTAGCAGCATCTTAGCTTTCATCTTTGATACTGAAGACAGAATAAATGCAAATATTCATAACTAACAATAACTAAGCCAAAAGTTCGTTCTTATTAATTTTTAAATTTAGAAAAATATTAAAAATCATGAAGCTGAAGTTATTTGGCAAGCTCCTTGCAACACACACAAATAAATCTCTTCTAGCAAGTCTCCAAGGGTTTTAGGCAAAACTTTGTGAATGCCAAGGAGGAAATCTAAAAACAATTTCTGGCTTGTTTGTTGAGCCAAAAAAATGGACATCATGTCCAAAGTACAATTCTAAATATTATTTTTTTGTACTAAAGAATGAAGTGATGCATGTTTTCAAACCAAGACTGTCTAAGGAGCTTTCCAGTGAGTCAATGCCACCAAGTTTTTAACTCTTACCACCAGCATTGCTTTAGAGCTTTCATCAGACAGTCCTTGGAACTGAACAGAGGACAGCAAGGCAGGGCCTTGGAGGAGCATTTTTTGTCTGTTTGCTTGTTTTTTGGTGAGTATAACATTTCAGTAGATCTACCTCAGATATTTTTAATATAAGTTAATATACGGAAACACACTAGTGGTCTAGTTCTGATTCAGCAGGAGCCTGGTTCATGTTAGCTTGTGCCGAGGGACTATCCAGATCCTACTGAAACCCGGAAACGGTCTTCGCTAGCATGGTCAGGGCAGGCTGAGAAAGCAGGCAGAAACAGCCCTGTGCCGAAGATCGTATAGCGTATTTGTAAATGTGGGTGAGTTTGGTAACGCTCACAAGAAGTTTTGGAAATAAAAGTCTCCTCTTGCTCCTGGCACTCAAACCCAAGGCTCCACTGGTGATTTTGGTGCAATTCCTGAGGTGGCCACCCACTTTTGGTTGGCAGGACGTGACAGCCTCAGGAAGCACGTGCTGGTCCCACCATCTCACCATCTCATTGTGGGCATGACCCTGCAGGTTGTGGGATGTCTTTGATTCCCATTTATTTCCTGGGAAAACAGGCAGTGAACCTGGCACACGTGGGTTTTGATGTGGATATGCTGCTCTTAAGTGCCGGTGTCATGGGCTAACATTACACACTCCTGCTTTGCATGAGGTCATGGCTCATATCCTACTGCCAGCTTCTTACTTCAACATTTGTTACTGTATGGCTTGTTGGCTTTTCTCTTTCCCCACTGACATCATCTTCAACATGCATATAGTATCAGAGATCCTTTACAAGATATGCACAAAGCAAAGTTCTGACAAGTCTCCTTATCAAAATTTTGCAGAAGTCTCCACTCTGCACCTAGGATTATATCATGCTTGGTTTAAGAGGGAAAATCTTCATGACCTTCATATCATATAGGGCACCAAAGGCTGTTATACTACCTAACGCTAGAAAACTTTCTCCAAATTAAGGTTGCATTTTTCCAACAGTGCATTGATCATGCTTTTTAATGAGGATGAATTCTATTTTGTTCAGCTGATGATAACTTTTGGTTACAAATAAACCAGAAGAGAATCTCTTTGCAAGGTGCTCAGTTGAATTTCCATGCTGCTGCTGCTGCTGCTACTAGTGGCTTTTCCTTTATCCCATTTATCCCAAGCACGGGCACGCAGAAGAGTGCAGTGGGAAGAAGCTGGGGCAGCCTGAAAGCCAGGAGGGGGAATCACCAGGGTCGGTGCCTAAGAATCCTCCTCAACACGGTTTTCATAGATTACTGATCCAAAAAGCATGGAAGGATTGAGCAGGAGAACAGTGAATACTTTTACAAATATCTGTACTCATGTTGCCATTCCCCTAGATGCAAAAGAACAGGGATTTCTTATGCACAAGAGAAGAAATTAATAGATTTTACAGCCTACCACTCCTGCTTTTCTCCTTATAGGACAGTCAATGCTTTTGGTAGGGATTTAACTGCTGGCATTGCATGCTGACCTTGACTACCTGCATGTACTGGTTTTCTTCAAGTATCTACCTGGAATAAAATTTGCATCTTCAATCAGCAGATCAACACAATCAACAGATTCTTTTTTTAAATGCGGTTTGCTTCAGCTTTCGGGTTTCTAACTCCTGTTACCAGCAGCATGAATGAAGGTTTATGTAAAGTGGATGTATTAATTCATTCCTTTACAGGATTAAGAACATTGCGTGGTTCACAGAATATCTGAGAGTTGTGATTTTTAAATTCCTGTAGACATCAGCTTCTAGCACACTGTTCTTTTATGCATTGCGTCACTTCCCAGTTGCCTCTTATTGAAATTGAATATAGCAGTCATATATACCAGCTAAAAATTCAACCTTAATATTCCTTCATCGTAGCTGGTTTTCAAGTGAGTGATTCTCGGGAAAAAAATGTAGGTGTATTTTTGAAAAGGGCGCACATTTGTATTGCCCAAGTTGCATGATGGTGTATTAAAAATCCTTGCAAATGTTTCCCTGCTGACATTGAAAAGTTAAAAACCTTTCCCAAGCTGACTGCGTGTTAGAATCTAAAACAGAACGTGTGGAGCTAGCAGCTTCTTACTACTGAAATTATCGCAAATTAAAATCTTATCATCAATGATCCTGCTTTGTTCAAACCGGTCAAACTCCCCTCTCACAAATACCTTGAGGTAGAGCTCAGGAAAAGCAAGTGATCCTGTTAATACCAATGGGGTACATCTTATACATACACGAGAATCGTCTAATATGGACAAGGAGCCACAATTGTTCTTGGAGCCAATGGACAAAATCCATTCATGAATCCTGCAGTCAGAGGCCCATTTACTTATGCAGTTGAAAGACAGAACTAATTACCTTCCAGTCATCTACAGAAAATTTTGATTAAAACGCAGTTCTCCTCTGAAAAGTTAGTAAGAAAACTAATTTTACCACCTTGCATTTTTTTTGTCCCTCAGGACGGCAAGAACATTTGTTTGGCAAAAGACTCTTTTTCTCCTCTAACAGCAAGCCCCACAAGTTCACTCTGATGCGAAGAGAAGCTATATCTTTCTGGTTTGTTCAGCATCACCCGCAGAGATGCCTTTCTACCTAGCAGAGAGCACGAGATCTTGCAGAGATTCCTTACTGCAAAAAGTAAGATACTTCATATCCGTGTTGACAACCTCAGATGTCAAAGCAGTTGCTGCTAACACGATCTTTGGCAGATAGCAGAACAGTGATTTCATAGGGATCAAAAGGCGCTGGGCATTGGATCACCGGATAAAGTGAACTAATTCACATTATTGGCACAGCCGCTAGGAAACCTGATTAACTAGGGATGATACACACAGAATAATACAAACATACACATACACTCAATTCATCATTATGCAAGGAAACACTTGAAAGTATACGTACAGTAGTCACAGAACAAAGAGGCTTAATCCAAAGCGTTACAGGAGAGAGGAGTTGTGCAGTAGCAACTCAACTGGCCAGAACCACGCTGAAAATCTTTGGCCAAACTCAACTGCTGGTCTGGGTTAGGCAATTCCTTTCTACTTCAACGTTATTAATTCCTTTTAAACATAAATATGTTTTATAATAAGGCACATCTGTGCTTCTCAGAGAAAAACGCAGACAATAAATCATAGCTATTGGATTTAGAAAACATACTAGTTTCCCATGGCGCTATGAATCCTTAGCCAAGAGTTCTGCGAAATATCTGCTACCTGCGTTTTCAGGATAAACTATTTTTTCCTGGTCTAAACAAGCAAATAAAAACCCCTTTCTCCACATTTTATTATGTCACAGCATCGCATAGGAATTTTACAACAGATCCTTGCAGAAAAGTTACCCAAATTAGTGAATTACGAGGGCACTCTTCCTTATGAGACAGCATGTAGCGTAACCAGAGAAAATAGTTCACACATCCAAGCTTGCAAAGGTGCATGGCTCCCAGAGCCCGGCCAGTCCCCGCACCCTCTCGCCACGCTAGTGGCGATGCCGAGGACACAAGGCACATTCGGCAGGACCCTGTAGCCCCACAATGCCACCTCCTCAAAATGGATTTCAAGCCAAAAAAGGGCAAGAAGCAGGAATCCTAGGATGCAGCTCACAAGCGAACCCCAGAACTAATACGACCATCTTCCAAATGGTGCTTACAAGACAGGACATCACTGCCCATCCCTCTGAAAAGTCTTTCCCAAGCTTTAAATACAGATTCCTCTGTCTTTTTTCCTCACCTTGGGAGGGGAAAAAAAGTCAAAGCTTAGGAAATTAACAGAAAACAACCGAAAACCTCTGATAAAAAGGAAGCACCCAACCAAGAGCGATTGCTGTCAGGAGGTTTTCCATAAAACCCACCTTCTCATCATCTGGAGATTTACTTTAGCAACAGATGGTGTGACCCTTATGCAATTAGTTAGTTCCACTCTTAGAGAGACAGGGCTCTTCAAACCCCAGAGTTGTTGCTGACAGAAACATTTTTAAAGCACTGTGCAAGCAAGACTACTTTCTTTAATTGCAGCATGCAAATGGGATGAAAAAGGATGGAAGGAGGTGAATATTAAGCACTCAGCCCAGCACAGCTCTGAGATGTATCGTGCGCTTTCAGGGTAGTAGCAGAAACAAGGAGTCCTCACTGAAAGTAGGAGCTTGCAGAGTAAGAGTTTTGTCTGCACAGCCTCTTGGTTCAGGAAACAGATCTCTCCATGAGGGAAACTGGCTCATCCAAGCCTTACACAGCGGACGATGCTCCAAAGAGCCCCCCTCTTCCTCGGCAGACTGCAGCACCCCGTTATACCTCAGATTGCACAGGAGTCTCCTCCAAGGCTTGAACAGTGAAGGAATATATACATACACCGCTGTTATGCCATAACTGTTTCCTTGAGAAGAGCAGACTTAAGGCCAATTTCTGGAGGCCTTACACTTCATGCGAGATCTTGCACACAGCCTACAACCGTAACCTCCACTTCAATGCATCCTCCTGCTACCTATCCGCAAAAACTTGCTTTATGTGCTGAGGAGCAGGGTTTGATCCTAAAGTAAAAGCGAGTACCTGAGTGTGTGTAGCCACAGATTCTTTATCAGTGATATGTTGATGCATGTTTTGAAATTTATTACATGCCGTAAAACAAATCATTAAGCAGGAAGCAGTTCCTAGCTCCAGAGCT